>NC_045544.1:75469554-75573209 GCF_009769535.1 Thamnophis elegans
TTCGCCTCCCAGGCTATGCTGAGGTGCTACTTAAAGAAAGGAAACATGCCCAGTGTCTGCTTAGATTGGTGCTGGGAGTTACAGATGACGGTGAAGGAAGTATGTACTGTAACTATTAAGTATATTTGGGGCTACTGCTAAACCATTATTCTGAATGTGCAATTAGACAAGTATTTGAAACAGATAAAAGTGGCTTTTCGGTGGAATTTTGGATTTTTTCTGGCTTTGGAAGCAAAGCATATGATATTGAAAACTTGTCCTTAAAGACATATATCTTCATTCTTCCTTCATTGCACAGGGTAAAAATTGTTCCAAGCTAATACAATTAATTAAGTTATTTTTTCTTATCTGAATGTATTACAATTATTTTTTTCTTATCTGAACCAGGTTTAGACAGTCTGTCACATAATAAGTCAAATTAATCTTAACTGGCACCTTGATCTGCTTTTGCTTCCCCTTCCCTAGGTTTGTGTTGCAGCTTTCTTACATTATGCACACAATGGAGACAGCGTGAGCCAAAGTTATCAGAAAGTTACTGTGTGGATATTCTCTCTGTTGGTGTGCAGAAGCATACTTGATTATAGCAAAAACATTTCCCACTTCTTGATCTCTGTCATTCTGCTTGTTATTAATGTCTTTCTTTTATATATAATGAGAAATTATTGTTTGATGGAATTCAAAACAATATAAGATTTCTCCAGTTTGGTTATTATTAGGTAATAATCTTCCTTGAATGATTGGATATATGATTGTGTTTATGGTACAGTATTTGCTGCAAAGATCAATATTTCTATGACTTAGAAATTTGAGTTTTGAGAGATCCATGTATAAAAAATACAGAAGAAACAATTGAATTTTATAAACAATTATTTTATCTATTAATTTAAAGAGAAAAAAATTGATTTGTCATGCCTATTAAGAATCCTAATTTTATCTGAGAATTAAAATCTTTTGTATATCATCTATATAGGTTTTGCATCTGTGTAGAAACCCAACAATATCTTTTATATCTGAGATACTTTTTGGTCAGAATGCTACCCCATTTTAAGTGACTAGAACTCTTACTATTTCCTCAGTTGCTTTTCCATTGCTGCAGCAATCAGATTGGGCAAAGAACACACTGTTAATACTATAACCCCGGTGTTATGTGTATCTGTTATAGACAATGATCATCAATCCCCTACCACTGATAGATGCTTTCTTTGGGAGAAGTAAGCTTCTCCCCCCCTTGAACTTCTTGAAGATAAATGAGATCTAGCATCATGCTATGACTAAGACTATTCATCTCTCAAACCCATAACTAATTGTAGCTAAGTATAAAATGATTGTACTGCTACTTTGGTGTCAGGCACTGTAGCTTTGCGCAGATGTGCTTGACTTTCTTTGATCCCACAAAGCACACAATTGACCTGAACACTTCCCTTTGATGGGAAAGGCCTTCTCAATCAATAGTTTTTCATACAAAATACAAGTGTATTAAAGTTTTTTAAATTTGGCACTTTGATTCTGGCTTGAATGGAAGCTATTAGCCATATTTGATAGTTCCGATCTAATGGGAAGCTCTGAGTTGACTATTACATCATCAGTTGTTTTCTCATTTCTGCAAAGGGAAAGTAACATGGCCATGCACAGCTGCTCGAAGCTTTTGCATTTTTTTCAGCTTGTTAAAAAGAGATTTAATGGCCTGATACAACCAAAATGTTCATAATGGTATAAATCTTTTAACATATATTCATTGATTTCATAAAGTTAATCATATACAGGAAATAAATCTTATATATTAATTGCATGTACAAAAGTTATGTTCCCAAAGGAACAAGGTAATACTTATTGAATTTTTTTATGTTGTGGACGGTTTTGGAGAAGATCTATTTTATCCTCTTGTAAGAAATATTCTCATATAAAAACATTCTAAAAATTTGGCCTACATTCTAGACAATAGTCACATGCAAGGAGTATAACCTCATAATGGCATGACGTGTGAAAAACATTAAATTGGTTTAGTAACTGAATACAAGCCAAGTTTCGTTACTTACCATACAGCAAATGCGCTTTCCTTTCCTGCTGCAGCACTTTCAAGCATATTAACACTATATTCTAGATACACTTCATAATGGAAGGGCATTGCATCTGTTTTCCATTGCTTTCCACAAGTCCTGCAGTCGGTGACACTTAATGTATAATAAAACAAAAGCTGCATTTTAGACACCTAATAAAATATTTGGTATGTATTTGAAGATTAATGCATTATGCCAAGCCATTGCGATTGAAATGTTTTATTTCTTTCTTTTCTTTAGGTCACATTCTCCAGTCTCCTTCAGCTAATGTTCTTCCAACTCTTCCATTTCACGTGCTGCGCAGCTTGTTTAGCACTACGCCTTTGACTACTGATGATGGAGTACTTCTGAGGAGAATGGCCCTGGAAATTGGTGCAGTTCACCTTATTCTTGCTTGTTTGTCTGCTCTTAGTCACCACGCTCCAAGAGTTCCCAATTCTGGTTCCAACCAAACAGAGGTGCGTTTGACTCCAGAATAATGATCTCAGAATTATAAAGATGTTGGAGGAATTTTTTATATATATATACTCCAACTTTATGTCTTTTATTATCAATATCTATGAGGATTTCCCCCCCTGTTATTCTGTGTATGGTTGACTGCCCAAATAATTGCTTCCAGATAATGATTACTCTACATTTTCATAAAAAGGGAAATTGGCATGTTAATGTTTCTGCCTTAATTTTGGATAGCTCAAATAATACTTTTACGAGTTTTAATTATACAGCTCTTTTTTTTTAACACAAGGACCTCAATTTTCTAACCTATTTAAACATATAAGCCTACCGCTATGGATTTCAGAGCATCAGTAGTTATTTAAAATAATATTTGTTTTGCTTAATGATCCAGAAGAGTAGCATGATATTGAAAGGATGGTACAGTAATCAATTTCCACAGTAGTGTGCTTGCTAGAGGATTGTTTTTCAAGATTATTTTACAAAATGAAGCTGTCAACATGAAGCTTTCTCAGCAGGTTCTTTGAGAACAAGTCTCAATTAATTCATTGGTAGTGGATACAGTGTTTTTATCTGCCATGTCCTGAAGTGTCTATCCCAAATTCCTTCAGTCTTTCTAATAGCAGTTCTTTGTTTATTATAAAGACATTATTATGTCCAGTTTTTGTAATTGAAGCTTATATAAGCATTGTGTGCTTTTTGGAAGTTCAGTGGCCTGGAACTTGGTGGAAAGATGTCAACTTTGTCTGAGTTCCAGAAAAAACCGCCAGTTCATATAAGGAGTTTCCCCCCCCCTAAAAACTGACTGATAATATTTCCTAGCTTCACATCACCTTTCATAATGTGACTTTTCCCAATTTGTGTGGAGACCTAATTAGCACATGCAATGTAAAAACATTATGGAAACTGTCCAGTCTTGCTTTTAAATCAATATAATTGCTTCAAAGACACATGATAATATAACTTTGTGTACACAAAGTATTTTGTAATGTAGAACAGAATGTTTGCTACTTAGGTGATGTTGTGATTATCAATTTATTCTCAAAACTGAAAGCTGTTGATAAAGAATATTCATGAACTTAATAGTCATTCAGATCAAACTTATTTTTCCAATTAATACCACAATTGTTTTAAGTAGTTACTTAACGTAACACAATAAATTATCTGAATGGATGGGTGGGTAGATAGGTTAGATAGGTTAGAATAGCTTTCTGAATTATCAGATTTTTTAAAAGTATTTTTTGTGAAACACAAGCCATTATACCTGGTTGACCTTACTATCGAAACCTGCACTCTCATTTTTGTTAAGCAGATAGGGAAGCAAATCTTTTTTTATCTAACTTTTGTTTACTATATGTGCTTACCACTGTTTAGCAATAGAAGGAGATTTGTCTTACTGATATACAGTACGTAAAACATTTACATTCAGCAAAGTAGATAAATGTCATCCCACAGTTCAGGTACAATGGATAAGCACGAATTGTAAAGACCTGTTAGAATCTTTGCTAAGCAAGCTTTCAACGTATCCCTTCTTATCCATAAGCCAGATACCAAAATAAGGAGGGCTTATTCAGTAGGATTTTATTGACTATTTTGATCTAGAATATGAATCTATGCAATTCCAAATGATAGTGTAATTTTTTTTAACTAGACGCAGATGTCAAGCACACACAATAGTGCATCAACAGAAGAACAGCAACTTTACTGGGCTAAAGGCACTGGATTTGGAACTGGTTCTACTGCTTCAGGATGGGATGTGGAACAAGCTCTAACTAAACAAAGATTGGAAGAAGAGCATGTTACATGTCTTTTACAGGTATTAGAACAATATAATATTCATATACATTAGTTTACCAAAAAGTAAATCTTCCATTTAGGAGTTACACTGAATTTCCCTTTGATTGGTATTGAATGCCATTTCTTCCATTATTGAAAACTTTCCAACATTAACATGTGCAATCTGTTTTGAGCAGAGAAGTATAAGGTTTAATTAAATATGATAATTTCTATAGTGATATATGAGTGCCTATATTGTTCACTAAATGGGTTTTTGAAGTTGATGAAGAATGCTTATTAATTTTATTTTAAATATATTATTTTTCTGTAGTAATGAAGAAGAGATTTTTAAATAGTTTTCCTACATATTGTATATAGTAAGAACTACTACTTTGTAGTTCATATCCTTTATGTGCACATCTCAGTAAAATTCTTAATGTCTTTGTCTTAAATTTCAGGTTCTAGCTAGCTACATAAATCCTGCAGGCAGCACATCAAATGGAGATATCCAGTCCAGCCATGAAAGTAGAGGACAAAACAGCAGTGCCCTTCCATCAGTTTTGCTAGAGCTACTTAGTCAATCATGTCTTATTCCAGCAATGTCATCTTACCTCCGCAATGATTCAGGTAGTGTATTGCTCTTTGTTTTTCAAAACAACTTGTTTTCCAATCCAATGTAGAAATGCTAAGTGTGTGTAATGTTGTATCAAAGCATATTATGAAATTCAGATGCATTGAAGTTTCTGTAAAATGTGTGAGAAACTAGCACCTTAAAGATGAATATAATTACACTTCAAACCATGAGATGTATAACTTATCTTCTGTGCTTTGGATGTTAATAGATTATACATATTTTATCACATTTTGTTATATAACAAAAATAACTGTTTTGGGGGTTTTCTGTAAATTGTGTTTTATATACATTTGTGAATGTGAAAGATGAATATTTAAAACTTCTATAAAGTATGATGCTTTTTACAGCAGTGTGGCTCAGAGGTGTTTCAGGATAACAATTATTTTTTCATCGCGTCAATTGAGTATTAGCTGAAACTGCACAAAGTTGAATCCAATTCAGTACAGTTTGTCAAAAGACTAACATTTATTTACTCAGTTGTAAAGTAGGATTCTGTCTTTTCTGCTTACAAATCCTATAAAGTCTTTCTAAATCTCACTGGCACATTATTATGATTATACAAAAGTTATTCAGTTGCGACTTCCCAAAAATCTAGATGTCAGTTGAGAATGAGTTAAAGTGATAAAACTATAGCCAAGACTTCCTAAAAGATATAGGTAGTCAAAAGAAGCAACTAACAACAATAGTTGTCCAATCAATTCAACTTGCAAGAATCACTTGTAAAACATTTTATGATTCAGTAAAATGATAAGTAATGGTTCTAATAGGCAAGGTAACCTGTTCTATACTGATTTTTTTAGTCTTCCTTAATGCAGCTTAATTTTGTTTAACTGACTGCGCTGAGAAACTGAATGCCCTTTTGGCTTTGTCGAAAGATTCTCTAGTGCCTAAAGGCCTGATTCCTGCCACATTGGACTAAATTATATTCTCCATGGAAACTTTGTCTTGTTTTGTTCAGTTAACTTTTTATAAAGTATATATAAGGTGTCTGTGTATTAGGGGGCAGGTGTAACATTTGCCTGATATTAAAGTTCAGAATGCATAGCTTGCATTCCCTAGAAATGTTTTGAGTTCTATTATGCTTTGAGGTCTACCTATAAACAAGTTCTTGTTACAAGAACAATTTTTTTAGGTTTACATCTTTTTTATTTGAGATGTTACAGTAAAAGTTAAAATGTTCGTTAGTCATGTGATAGCAGGTAATGTTGTTAATAGAGTTAACCTTTCTGATTAGATTAATTTGTATGCATGGAGGTGGAGAGGATGAAATGCTACCTTCCTTGTGCAACGGATCCTTTGGATTAAACATAGAAGTCTATAAATTGGGTCTAAGCTGTTGTTTTAATTTAGCTCCTATCTAAAACTATTGAATTCCCAGTCTTAGTTGTTCATTCTTTATGGCTGTGATTGCATTCCTGCAGTTCACATTCACCAATCTTATTAGCAGTTTGTTATGTTTGTTGTGGCTTAGAATTCCAAGTGCCTAACTGTTTTTACTTCTAATATTGTTTATTCAAAAAGTTAGAATTCTGAGATAGAATCCTCAATTTCTCCTCTGCGCTGCTTGGGGAGTCCAAGCATGGGTTAAATTCCGCTTATTCGCCCATGGACTGAATTGAAGTTTTAACCACGCCTCGTCTCCTCATTGAAGACCAGTTCAAAAACTCAGCCCAGTCCAAAATGGACACGTCTTGGGGGAGCTCCTCAGTACTTGAGCGAATAGACTGGGACTCTCCATTAGCTAGCATAGTATTTTATTTATTTTTATGTTTTCTTTGTAGTTAGATTCAGGGAATTTCTTCACTGTTGCCTTCGCTTTGAAATTGCTGGTGAGGCTTGGATTTGAGCGCCCGTCACTGACGGAGCTCACGATTGTCGGGGTGTTTGTCCAACAGCTGCTGGCAAATGCGGGGGAAGGTAGGAGGCTTCCTTCTCCCCCAGCTGTCTTTCACCTTGTTGCGGCTGCTGGAGTACTCGTCGGAGGCTCCGGTTTATGTTTGACAGCTCCCTGAGTGTCTGAGAAGCGCGGCGACCATTTTAAAGTGTTTAAAGCATTTTCACGCGCTTTGCGCTATGGGCCGTTTAGACTTGCCGTGCTTTTTCCTCCCAGCTGCCAATCGCCGTGAGGGAGCTCTTAGCCTTCGTTCGGGGCTCTAGCAAGATCTCCTCCCTCAGAGAACACTCGTTTGGCAGCCTAGGAGAGTTTTGGCCATCCTGTCATACTCCTGTCTTACTGACAGATCTGTGGAGCACACCCAAGCCTTCTGCTTAGCACCGGTGCCTGTCTGCTGCCTATACAATCTCCCTGAAGAACCATCCACGTCAGACTGTTCCAGTAGAAGATCGCTATGGCTGACAGAGACCATAGAGCGCCAGAGAAACATTCAGTCCCCTCGCTCAAACATAGTAGGCCAGATACCCAGGAGAAGGGGGAGGGCAGGAAGGGCACCAAGGGGAAAGGGATTCCTAACCCAGGGGTGGCAAGGCCCTATCTAAAGCTGAAGCCCGCAGGCATAAAGCCCTCAAGAACCTAAATCAAGAACCTAAATCGACATCCGGCCTACAAGCGTTTCAAGATGCAATCCTTACAAACCATCCTAGGTTGCATCAGGCAAGGGGACAGGTTGACCTCCATCGATCTGAAGGAGGCATACCTGCATATCCAAATCCCAGGTCCCACAGGAGGTTCCTCAGGTTCCACTATGACGGCAAGCATTATCAGTACAGAGCTCTGCCGTTCGGGCTATCATCAGCACCGAGGACTTTCACCAAGATACTGACGGTCGTAGCGGCCCATCTGCGCTCGCACTCAATACGTTTTCTTTGTTACCTGGACAACATCTTGATTCAATCAGTGTCCATCAACCAAGCTCTCAGAGATGTGCAAACCACCATCACCACCTTGCAGAAACACGGGCTCTCGGTAAACCGAGAAAACAGTCAACTGACACCTTCGACCCGCATCTTGCATCTCAGGGCTCTAATAGACTCTCTGTTGCCGAGTGTTCCTTTCACTGGACCGCAGGCGCAATATCACCCGTACACGGGAGGCAAGAGTGAACCAGTTTGCGTCCATTGTGTCCCTTTCACAGCTTCTGGGACTCATGATATCGTGCATAAGCATAGTTCCCTGGGCACGACTTCACGCGAGGGAACTACAATGGTTCCTCCTGCCCATTCAGCGGGCGAAAGCCAGCAACTCTCCCATATGGGTCAGACTTCCACCAAAGGTAAAACAGTCCCTACGGTGGTGGGGGTCCAGTGCGGTGATGAAAGGATGCCTCTTCCAGGTGCTGAACCATCTGGTGGTCACCACAGACACAAATCTCCAAGGATGGGGCGCCCACTTTCAAGTATAAGTGACTCAGGGCAAGTGGTTGCAAAACGAGCCAGCACACAATATAAACTGGCTAGAGTTAAGGGCTGCCAGGCTGGCCCTACGCCACTTTCGAAAGGACATTGTGAGTCGCCATGTCTTGGTGCTCACAGACTAAGCGACAAAGGCCCACATCAACCACCAGGTGGGCACCAAGTCCCTCATGGCAGAAGCGAGAGCTCTGGGGAGGTGGACAGAACGTCACCTACCCTCATTACGTGCGGACCACATCTCAGGAGTGGACAATGTGAGGGTGGACTGGCTGAGCCGGACGACCATCGACAACTCGGAATGGCGTCTTCATCCATCAACCTTTCATCAACTAAACATCAAGTTTGGTCTATCGGTGATCGATCTGTTCGCCAGTCCAGCCAACTCTCAACTCCCAAGGTTTTTCTCGAGAAAATGCCACACCGCAGGCCGAGGGAACAGACACTCTGCACTGCCACTGGCCCCTATATGCTTTTCTGCCGCTTCCTCTCATTCCACAGCTGATTCGGAAGATATTGTCAGAGGAAGCAAAGGTTCTCCTAGTAGCACCTCACAGGCCCAGGAGATCCTGGTACGCGGACCTTGTCAACCTCTCCATTCACAGACATGGAGAATACCTCAGGAGTTATTCTTCCTTAGCCAGCGGGCCATAGTACATCCGGATCCCAGCTGGCTCCAGTTGGCCATCTGGTACTTGAGTGGGAACTCCTGAGGAAAGGCAAGCTTTCAAACAAGATCATCCGTACCATCTACTTCCATCTATGATTTGGATCTATAATGCTATCTGGGCCATTTTCGCTACCTGGTGTAACTCTCTGGACATCTTCGACATCCATCCCACAATTGCTGGACTTCTTGCAGGAGGGGTTGGACAAAGGGCTGTCCCCCAACACCCTTCGCTGACAGGTAGCGACTCTCTCAACCATCCTAGCTAGACATCAGGCTGTATCTTTAGGGCAGCACCCTCAGGTGAGAAGCTTCCTCAAAGGGGTGTCCAACTTATGTCAACCCACAGTCCACAGGTTCCCCACCTGGGACCTTCCACTGGTTCTGTGAGCCTTGACTACGATGCCCATACGTTCCATTGGCCTTTGGCATTTGACTCTGAAGACAGCTTTTCTCATAGCGATTACTTCAGCTAAGAGAGGATCAGAGTTGGCAGCTCTCTCAATTTGGGAGGACTTGTGCATTTTTCATGCAGACCGGGTTACACTCCGGTTGGATCCGGCCTTTCTGCCACCCAGGGAGGTCTTATTTTCAGGAAACAGGAAAGTAGAAAAACAAAAAGACTAAAGATTATAATTAAAGGAGAAAATCCACTAATTCAGACTGGAGAAAGGAATTTTAACTCTAAAAGAATTCAAAGATACAGTATTTGGCAATATGTACTCAGAACTTATTTTAAGATTGTCTATTACAATAAAAATGGGTTCAAAAGAGGAGATAGAAGATAGAATTCAGAAATAACTATTTTGAATATGAACTTAAAATTGACTGGATACAAGAATAGGAACAAGATTTTATACAAGATTTACAAATTAAATCAGCTGATGTTTTAATAGCTAAAAGGGAGATACAATTAATAAAAAAGAAGACTTTGGGATGTGTGGATTTCAACTCAGAAGTTTGTCAGCTTTCTTATTTTGAACAAGAAAGATGTGTTTTATTTATGAAGAAAGAAAGAAATTGGATTTTGAGGCACTGTTTGAAAGGAATAAACATTACTTTTAAAAGTAAAAGGAAGGTTTATAAAGGTGGCTTATTGGATCAATGTTAAAATATATGTGATTTTTTTTCTAACAGCTTTTAATTTTTTTTTACCCAGGGCTAAATAAGGAGGCTTTTAACATTCATTTATAGATAAGATACGTGAAGAAAAGATGTTTCTTATATTTTTACAGAAAATGACAATTTATAGTAGCAATGACGAACCTTTTTTGGCTCACATGCAATAGGGGGGGAGCGCAGGGGGGTTCGTATGCAGGCGTGCTGCACCCATAATGCAACGCACAAACACCCAGTGCTCATACGCACATGAGAGGTGCGACCCCCCCCCATTTTTCCATGCTTTTTTCACCCTCCCCAGGCTCCAGAGGCTTTATAGGAGCCTGAGGAGGGCGAAAACAGTCTCTCCCACGCCCCCGGGGGCCCTCCAGAGGTTTCAGGAACCTTCAGGAGGTTTCCCTGAAGCCTCCGAAAGGCAAAAAAACAACCCTACAAGCAAACCGGAAGTGACTTCCAGTTTGCTCGTAGGGTGGTTTTTAGTCCTCCGGAGGCTTCAGGGAAGCCTCCTGAAGGTCCCGGAAGTCCATTCCTGAACTTCCTGTTTGCTCATAGGGCCGGTTTTTTGCATTCCAAAGGCTTCAGGGAAGCTCCTGAAGCCTCCAGAGGGCCTCTGAGGGGACGGGGGGGGCTCTTTTCGCCCTCCCCAGGCTCCTATAAAGCCTCTGGAGCCTGGGGAAGGCAAAAAATGGCTTTAAAAAAGGCTGAACTCAGTTGGCCAGCAGGCGCATGTGCGCTAGCCAGCTGACAGGGCAATGCCTCGTGTGCCCTGACAAATGGCTCTGTGTGCCACCTGTGACACGAGTTCCATAGGTTCGCCATCCCGGATCTATAGTATTGAAATTGAAGGAAAGTGTTAAAGTTGGGGAGACGTTTCTGAGAGGAGAGGAAAGATGATAATACATTAATTTATGAGAATTATTTCAAGAGATTAAAAATTATTTTTATTACTTTTTCTGGTAAGTCTTAATAGAGTTATAATCTGATTGAATTATAAGGCTTTAATTATTTGTTTTTACATATGAGGTAAGACATAGAAGGAAGAGGTTTTATGCTATTGCAGTTTGCAAAAAATAATTGTTGTGTAAATGAAAGGAATATGAAATCGATTTACTTGTTTAAAGATTGTACAGATGAAACTCAAAAAATTAGAACATCGTGCAAAAGTTCATTTATTTCAGTAATGCAACTTAAAAGGTGAAACTGATAGCTTCCATGCCACGCCGAATTGAGGCAGTAATTGCTGCAAAAGGGGCCCAAACCAAGTACTAAGTACATATGCATGCCTATGTGTGCAATTTGAGGGTCTTCTAGACTCATGACCCTTTGTCAAAGAGCAGTGGCAGTTGTAGCTAGGAAGGCCTTTTCACAGCTTTGTGTTGTGCCCAGTTGTGCTTCTTCCTGGATTGTGAGGCTCTCACAGTAACTCATATCCTTGAAGTTCATCTGTTAGCTTCAGCCTGGTTCAGAATGCAGCTGAACAGACAATGAAGTGTGTCCCTAGAAAGATACATGTTACATCTGTGTTCTGTGAGCTCCACTGGTTGCTGATTTGCTTCCAGGTGCAATTCAAGGTGCTGGTTTTGACCTTTAAACCCTACATGGCATAGACCAGGTTATTTGAGGGACTTTCTCTTCCCAATTACATCTACCCATTCCACCATGTCAGGCAGGAGTGGAATACTGTGGGCCCTGTCCCCAAATTAGCACCATCTGTCAGGACTCGGGTGGTCTGCTTTTTCTGCTATGGCCTACATCCTCAAGAATATCATTCCTGCCAAGTTGAGGATAGCCCAATCCCTGTTAGCCTTCTGGAATGCTCTTAAAACATGTGGGGTTTTTTCCTACCAACCTTGGGGATCCCAGAGAGATTCTGCAAGTTGGCTACATGACATTAAGTGATGTTTGTTCTCCCACTTTTGGACGGATTTGATTATATTATATATTTTATTCATTTGTTTGCTTTGTTTTTAGACTGTTGAAACTTTTAACTGTTGTTGTGTTGTATGCAAACCAGAATCGCATATTTGTGAGATGAGGAGCTATATAAATATAAAAAAATATTTTACCTTTGGGATAGAAGCCATCAGGTCATGATTTGCCAGGAGAATATCAAAGAATTTTGGTAGAAGTGACATTCATGCAATAATTTGAGCAAAGTGCCTTCTGTTGGATTAGGAAATGGAAAGGCGCTTCAAGAATGGGCAGTGAACTAAAATAACATTTTTGGCAGTTTACAAGATTACTTCATAACAAGAAGTCTTTGGGGAGAAAATTCTATGTAGGTTTTTTAATATGGCAAAACAGCTATCGTAGGAGGATTTCTTAATATCAGGCTTTGTGATTTATCATTTAGTAAAGCAGCAGTTGCAACAACATGCAAGCAGGGTGAAAGATATTTGCCATAGGATAACTTCCATAGAATAATAGATGTTTGTATGGTATCCATCCAGTTATACCAAGAAATCTGCTCTTTTTATGACTATATAATTTAAATGGGTTTTTTTAATATCAGGTCTCTCCAAAGCAGAAATGGTAGAAAGCAATTGCTTAAGATAAGAAATTATATGGAACATAAATAAAGTTTGAAGCATAAAGAAGCTTAGTCAAAGTGGAATATTTAGGGATGTGTTGATGATAGAAATTAATGGTCCCTAGAAAAACTCTCAGAATTTAGTTATGGAACATGTTACTGTACAAGTAATATGACTGGGTTTTAAATTAGATTTCCAAAATTAGGTGTCCCAAATAAAAAACTTCTCAGAAGTAAAATTGCAGTTTTTTGCTGTATATTTTATATCCTTTCAGTGTCATCTGTGACAAGAATATCTCCTAATGTGGTTTTCAAGAGCTACCACTAGCAGGTTATCCACATACTTGAGAGACCGCCTACTGCCAATCACCTCCACTCGACCAATTAGATCCCATAGATTAGGCCTCCTCCGAGTTCCATCAGCCGGTCAGTGTCGACTGGCAACCACGCGGAGGAGAGCCTTCTCGGTGGCAGCTCCGACCCTATGGAACGAACTCCCCGTGGAGATTCGTACCCTCACCACCCTCCAGACCTTCCGCATAGCCCTTAAAACCTGGCTGTCCCGACAGGCCTGGGGCTAAAGACCTCAACCCCACCTGAATTGTATGAATGTTGTGCTTTTAACGATGTATTGTCTTATGTGTTTAATCTGGTTTGTCCTCCCTTCCCTCTGAACTGTGAGCCGCCCTGAGTCCCCCCCAGGGAAAAGGGCGGCATACAAATAAAGCACCTATACCTATACTGTATTAGTTTTCCTTCTTCAGGAAGGGTTAATGTTTCTTGTGAACTCATTCCTATTTGTTTGTTAGCTTGCTTGTTTATTACATTTATATAGCTTCCCCTCTTTCAATAAACTCTGAGCAGCTCCTAAGGAAAAACGTGTTGCAAATATTCAAAATCTCTGGAGTAAACATGTCCAAGTGTACTTGTTCTCTGAGAGGTAAAAATAACAGGTACAAGTGGATTTTGATTAGTGTGGCTAATTAAGCCTTCAAAATGGTTGCATTATTTGAAATGATGTTTCTGTAGAAAATGTGGCAATTGATTCCAGCTCGATAGAAATAGACCGTAAAATTTGTAAACATATTTTATATCTATATTAATGAAATATTATGGCAAAGGGTAAAAATATAAACGTATGGTTAAGAAATTCACAGAATATTTTTTTTAAAAAAAGTATATAAAAAGTATTCCTAAAGGTAAACCTATCCTGACAAAAATATCTTAATTGCCTCTCAAAATATTTTAGCAGCATAGACTGAACTTTTTTCCCTTATTTTTAAATCTTTATAATATGCTGGTAGATGCACATCTAGCCACATCTCAGCAAATTTGCATGCTCCAATTCAGGTTAGAGTCAGCATCCATAATTAGCAGCATCTAAAACCCCAGCCACAACCGCTTATGTGCTAGCCTCAATTGTGCTTGTGCTAGCCTGACATTAAGTGAATTTTGCGTTGCCTTAAACACAACCTGGTATCGATTTATAATTTGTACTAAATCAAATACCATATTATTTGAATTCATGTTAATTGCAACCTATCCAAATCTTACTTCTGTTTATAAAGATACAATGAAGGAGACAGAACAAAGATTTATGACAGTAAAATGAGTAGTTTGGCAGGGATAGTAACAAATGCTACAGTAGTATTTGAAACAATGGGAGGAAAAGGAATTGCATAATGATTAATGGCTCTATAATCCCAAACAAAGAGACAATTTTTTTTCATGTTTGTCCATCCTGCCACATTTTAGATTGGG
Source organism: Thamnophis elegans (assembly GCF_009769535.1). Taxonomy (NCBI): domain Eukaryota; kingdom Metazoa; phylum Chordata; class Lepidosauria; order Squamata; family Natricidae; genus Thamnophis; species Thamnophis elegans. The sequence goes on from NC_045544.1 coordinate 75,483,918, forward strand.
AAAAATAGGAATCTTTATATAAGATAGTGTACAAGCTAAGATTCCCACGGACAAGGTGGAAGGTTACCAAAGGTGCTAGCCGTCTTCTATTTCAAGAGATATTTGATATTGTGAAAGTTATTCTAGTTCAGAAGTGGAATAAGATACATGGAGTCTCCCTGCTTCCATGTTCAGATTCCACTGAGGCATAAAGGACAAGAAAAAAGTTTGCAGAGCACAGTAAGTTGCACATGTATGTATTATCAAAATATTCAATCCTGAGAAAGATGGGCCAGACCGATCAAAAGTAGAAAGAAGGCCTTGGCTGTGCAAAAAAGCAGGATTGAAGTTTTTTTTTAGTTTCAAATTATAGAGGGTGAGACAAAATTTTAGTAGTTGGGAATGAGTTGGTATAGGAATGTAAAATTGATGGCTTATGAGTATTTGCATTTGAGACATTAAGATTTCTGTCATTTGTGTTTTTTACAATAAAAGTGGACAGTATATGGAATTTCATCCTATGGTTGATCATTTTATTTTCTGTTAGGAGAGAATTTGGTTTTAAGTTGTTAAATCTGTAAAGCTAACAAGTGGTCAGTCTGCATATTTTGTAATTAGTCATTATATCTCAAGAATGTCTCTATTGTGACAAATTGCACCTCCCCCCTAATTCCTATGGATCTAACTTTCAAAAGTATTATAAATAGTCATCATATCATAGCTCTTTAGAAAAAAATCGTGTAATAAATAATTAGAATATTCATCTAAGCCACTCAGTAGTGTATTTCCTGGAATGCTGAATAGAAGATGTGGTATTTAACTTATGGCTGATTAGGTGCCATCAAGGTATTATCAACTCTTAACGACTGCATAGATAGATTTTCTCCATGATGTGCTGTCTCTAATCTGGTTTTCCAAGTCTTCCAACAGTGTACTTATTGGCATTGTAACTGAGTTCATATACCTGGCTGCTGGTCATCCTCATCGTTTTTCCTTCCAATCGTCCCAGCATTCTTCAGAGAGTCAGGTTTTTCCAATAATGTACCTGAAATAACATCATTTGAATGGGAACTCGGGGTTGATTTGTACAATTATTCTTTTGTTTTCTTAGATGTTCATGGTATTCTCAGGAGTCTTTTTCGACACCAATGTTCAAAAGCAACAATGCTATTTTTATCCTGCTAACAGTGTAATATTCTCAAGAACACCTAACCTCAGTTAATTATCAGCCCAGATTAGTAGCCTGGAGCTAGTACCTGCTGAGACATCATTTTAAGAACTTGATTCTTAATATCAATTGTCAGATTATTATAGAGATCAGTAGGCCAAATTAATTAAACAACACGTGCTTCAGATCCAGCAAATTCTAAAGCAATTTCCTTCCACTATCCAAGCATCATGAATTTCTCAAGAGAGCTAGTTTTCACATAATGTATCCAGAATATAATCTAAGCCTGGACATTTGTTTCAGCGAGAACTTTAAATGATTTGTTCTATGATCCATTTGTTTGATTTCTTACCAACCCATGGTATTTTCAATAGCCTTTTCAAATACAAAGTTCAAAAACAGTGCTCTCTTTTTTCCCTACTTTTTTAAACTGCAGCTTTCATAGAGTGAAGAACCATTGATTAAGCAGTTCTGATCTTCGTAGGTATAGACCAGTGGTGGGAGTCAAATAATTTAACAATTGGTTGTCTGCCCTAATGACCAGCTGGGTAGCCTGGGCTCGGTGGGCATGTGACTGGGTGGGCATGGCCACCTCAATGTCACTCACATCAATGGGCACTTTGCCTTAGCTGTTACAATGTAATGAAAGTTAACCTGAGAGGCAGTTTCTGTAAGCAAGGCAATAAAGAAACAACACCAGAATGTTTCCTTCCTGCCTTCCTGACAGGATTAGTCCCGTAAAGTGGGGGGGGGGGGGAGATTTTTTCCAGCAACCAGTTCTCCGAACTGCCTAGAAAGTTAACAACCAATCTTCCAAATAGGTGCGAACTGGCTGAATCTCATCACTGGTATTAGACACATCATGACATTTGACTATCTTTCCATAGCCTTCCTGGCTGCTCTAGTATTTGAGTGCAAATACTAGGTGTAAGCACATATACTTTAAAGATATCTTGATTCAAAGTTATTTTGCTAGAACTGTGTGCGTGTGCATGTGCAGGTATGCCACTTTAAGTCACTTTAAGATTTCTTGAGACTGCCTGGAAAAATGTAAACATTCTAAATTGATCATAACCATTGTCAAGTTCAAATGCTAATCTGAAGAGACATTTAATTGTACCTGATAGTTTGACAAGGATTGACAAATACCTTGCTACGATCTATACTTTACTGATTTCTCTTTTTCATTACTTATCTTGGACTTCCTTTTAAAAATATTCATAAAAAATGTATGTGCCCTATACTGTCATTTCTCCTATATATGCATCTTTGCCCAAGCACCATGTGTTCATTTTTCATTTCTGCTCTTATACTCTTCTGTTTTCTTTTTCATTTACGTCAGTCCTATAATCTTTTGTCAGTTCTTCATGTCCAATTACTATATGTATTCTTATTCCATATTCCTTTCTTTGTATCCGATGTCCAGATATAGGTCTCCTTTCATTTCAGAGAAATAAAACACTTTTAAGTCTTCTTAATGTCCTTTTATAAGCCTGAGCATTTCACCAGTCTCCCAAACATTAATTTAGTTCTTAGCAATACACAGTACATGTTTTAAATTTAAAATGGGTCCTTATGGTGGATAAAAACTTTGACTTCAGCTTAGATGTTTGGTTCAACCTACTTGTCCATTGGACTTAGTTTTTCATCTGTTTAGTGTCCTATTTCCTGTTTTAGAAATTAGAGTTTCATCAGATATTAAACAGTAATAAAGGACAACTGCCTTGTTATATTGTCACATCTAATATTCAAAGACATTACATTTTTTCAAAGATTATTTACTCAAATATTAATGATGTTTCTTTTAATTAAAATGTTCTTAAAAATACAGGCAAAATAGGAAAGGCAACGTCATGGACCATAATTCTTTAGATGATTGGTTTAGTTGGCACATGGAATAGGAAAACAGTGTAGTTGATGTACATTTAACAGCTCAGTTCTTTTTTAAAAAAAAATTATAAATAAATCCCATTGGTTTAATTATGGTTCCCCCCCCCATAAATATTATAGTCTAAGAGACACTTTAAAACTGTAAAAATGTTTATTTGGATCAATTAAGTGGAATTTTGAGTAAATGCATGAAAGATTTCCCCAGGTTATTGGCCATGGAGAATATATTGTTTGGAACCAATATAATACCATAATACTTTAAAACCATCTGTTTTAAAAACTGTTTTTAAATCATACATGATTCAAATTTCAATTACTCAATGTATTTCTTTCCAATATTCTGTTAAAGTCAGACTTCTATAGTAGATTGCAGTTACTATGTTTTCCCCAAACCATGATCTTCACTTTTTTTAATGAAAATTGCCCTTGAAAATTACAATTTGCAATACAAACATTGTTTTACAATTACATGTTGTATAGAGTGTAGCTTATAAGCATGGATATAAATTAATACCTACAAGCATTATATTGCAGTACCTGACAGAATTGTCAGCAGTATAAGAAATAAAAGTATCATGGAAGCTAATCAATGAAGATTTTATTTATTCATAATATGGTGCTTAACAATGTTCTTCTTTCTACATTTCATGTATAGTTGTATAAATTTTAGCACTTAATAATGGTAGAAAGTGCACTGGATTCCAACCCAGATGTTATTTAAATGAATCCAGAAGCTTAATGGGGATCAGGTAAATAAAACAAGTAGGCTTCATGGCACCATTCTCTTTATTTGTAACCTGCTTATATTATCACTGTCCCCATGTTCACTGGCAGAAGAACACTATGCATTTTAAGAATTTGAATATTGACACTCATCATTTAGAAGTTGAATACTGTTTTCATTTACATGTAATAAGCTTAATTAGATTCAAAGATACATTTGAATATGGTCAGTGGTGCTGGGCCTTTATCTGGGCAGTTCTGTCTGGAATGTGTATTTTCTTTTGAGGCTTTGTTTCCTGTTGGATAGAGTTCACTGATCCTATTTGTCATTGCTGGCCTTTGCACTCTGTGCTTTTCTGGATTTCTAGAAAACCATCAAAGTGTTGTGTAGATATACACAAAAATTATTACAAATAGATTAAGCACTGTTCCAATTATTCCCAACAGAGCTAAAACAGATTCCTCTTTTTCCTCACTTTCTTCTTGCTTTTTTACATCTTCTAACGTTGTAATGGCAGCGCTCCTCATTTTTTCTGCAAAGACCTTCACCAGTGTTTGGACTGCTGGCTAGAAAAAGGAAAAAAATTACTTACTTTGTGGATCCTCCCTCCCTTTCACACATATACATACACACACAAATCCAACATGTGCATAACCCACATATTAATGAACATGTATTCTATTTTGTGTATTTCATAGTAAAAAAGAGAAATGTATAGTTCATTCCAATCTAATTTTAATTTTTGAACTGAATAGTTCCCCCCCCCCGAGTCTGCACCTGTACTTTACATAGTAAACATATGTGGCTTACTGAAAAACAGATAAACAGGAAATAGACAGGTAGTTAAATTAGTATACGTTGATATGTTAATAAGTAAGTTTGATCACATAGCCCCAAATAGGTTAGCCTTTTATATAAAAGATAGAATGGTTTTAGTGGATTTTATATCTAAAAATCTGCATTTAAACTGGAAAGAAAAAAAAAGAAAATTGTGTAAATGTTGCCATGAAGTGTGGCAACAGATAGCACGATGCTGTTAGGAAGATTTTGGAGAAGTGCTATATATACAATTTATGGTAGATACCAGCTATTGTCTTTTGTTTCCTTTTTGTTTTGTGGTTTTTAATATAGATTTAATATGACTTATGTTGCATGGTTCACCTTATAATCTTTTGGTGTTAAAAATGAAGATGTAGTTATGCTGGGATTTGTAATTTGTTACATTTAAATATTACTCTGGGAAATAAAATTTTCAGTCTAATCTGAATGGAATGCCAGACAGTTTACACACAATATCCAGAAAGGCATATAACTGAATGCCTATTGAAATTACATGTTTTTGAATATTTTAATTATATTTAAAATTAAAGTGATTGCAGCAATCAAAAATTAATAAACTAATTTACGCTTAAAGATTTGTAAAAGCCTCTCTTACCCTACATTGCATCAGGAATAAAATCTCATCAGACATGCTGCTTACTCCTCACTGCAGTGGAAAAACAGCCTTATCTTCATGGAGGGCTGTTCCTTTCAGTCAGAGCAGAAATTGTATGCATGCATGAACAATTTCTTGATAAATTAGGCTGCAGATGCAATAATGTTATAATATCTTCCAAGAAATGCAGGCCTTATGTCGGTTATCCATTGAAACAATTTTATGTTTGGAAGGAAAACCTTGCTCTTCTTATCCAGGTTGTATGTTTGTTTCCCTTTTAAATTTTTTGAATCTTCGATCAGACGAAGCACATTCTGTACCAACAGTGGATACACAGCTGAGACTTCCAGTTAAAATTTAATCTCCCACTCTTTGTCATATACATGTAGCTGTTAACCCAGGACATTCCAGAGGCATGTTTTGGTAACGTGCTCTCGATCTTGTTAATTCTCTGAAGATGTTTTCTTCGTGTTGCTGAGTTGTAAATCCAAACGTAGTAGATGCAGTTATATTGCCCTGTTTATATTTTTATCCAGAAGGAACAAAGTTAGTTGTTTTGCGACAAGGATAGGAATATTACACACCTGCATTCAGAGCATCTGACAAATAATCCCAAGGCATTCTTCAGAGCATTGCATAACTTAGCAGCCAGTCAGATCTGAGGAGTGGAATGTCAGTGGCTTCAGTTGCATACGGTAGTGAGTGGTGACATTGATTAAACATGCAGTTGGCACTTGCTGAATAAAGAACAGCTACAAGTCCCCCTTGCAGACAATGAGTTGCATAACAATGCATGATGGTTCTGCTGTTTCATTGTCAGGCTAGGCACATTTTAATCCAGCAACACTTGTGAAAGTGTGCTGTGTAGAAGGAAGCCAAATTGACAAAGTACTATGCTACAAATAACAACCTTAAGGCATTTGAGCCGCAACAAGGTTTTCGGTCCTTTTGCTTTTGAGTTCTTTTTCATTTCAACAGCTTTTGGTAGACTGTTGATTCAAAATGGAACTGTCGTTTTGAAATCTATTCATTCCCTTCCTGTTCTCTCTTTGAAGAATACAGGTCAGTTGTGAAAATAACACCATGTACAAAAGAAATGTTCCCAGCCTTTTGTCATAGGAAGTAATTATCTGATAGTTCTGAGTGGAATTTCAGATCTGTGCTAATGCAATTTAGTGTATTAAGGTGTGTGTAATACCTTTTTCAGATAAAAACAAAATGAATACTTTCTTAACTGAATATTTCATTATGAAGAAATTGGTAGACAATGATTTTGAATGAAAACATTTTTGCTTGTGTGTTTACATCCTTTATCCATAGTTAAAAATTTGTAAAAATCTTTTCATTAAATTTGTTTCCGGTAAATTATAGTATTTTTATGGTATTTTTTTAAACTTTAAAAACCTCAGAGATGTGTTTAGCATAAAAGCAGAGCATATTACAGCACAAAGCCTGATTTGTAAGATGGTCTCTATCAACTTTGAAATCATTTTGGAATTAGTATGTACTAATTGTATGGCTGTTTTGAGGAAAGGTTATTTGATTGACAAATTGCTTTGATTATTACATAGCTTCATGAAAAATATTTTCCAATCTGAAGACATTTGGGGGTGTATGGTGACAAATATATTTATTGTTCACATAATTTTATATTATTTCAAAAAATCTATTATTTTCAACAAAAGTTATGTATTTTTAGATTAAGTTTTGCTACTGACTCTGCAAGTTGATTTCTGACTGATTCTTATTGCTCTCTCACTGATTCCTATCTGACAAAATACAATATCAACAACTGGTATATGCATGGTGTGTTTTTTAGAAATAATATTTTACTACTCATTTGAAAATATTATTTTACAATAATCCAATAAAATTATATGCTGTAATAGATCTGAATACTATTTTCAGTCCATTAGTCTTCCTACATAGAGCTTACTGTTTTCTATTTTTCTTACCACTTTTTAATGACTACTTTTACCTATTATAATTTGAATGCTTTGCATTTTGAAACACTGCAAATTTTTATATATGCACAAAATATTAAAATCAACAGGAGCTTTTAGTATCTTCTATGAACTACACAAAGTTTTTGATGCTACAGTATAAGAAACTAAATTAGTGCTGGTTGTGATCTTAAAATTTCTGCATTATAAATATAATTTGAGGGCATTCAACTCTCTGTTCCACTATGTATTTATATCAAATATAAATAATTTATTTTCCATATTGCAAAAGGAATCCTTACATTTTCAAAAGGAGCAATCCTACAAGTGGTTATTATGGCTTTGGTTTTATGGAATATACCACCAAACAAGAAACATTCATTGTCATTAGAGGGTAATTTATAGTAAGAAAAGCATATTGCCTTCCAATGGTTTTGAGATACTTTAATCAGAGCATTTAAGGCATTATCTGAAGAAATTTCACATGTTATCAGTCCTAAATTATTTTGATTTTTACATTCACCAGCTTTTTTTTTCCACAGGGTGATTTACAAATTAATCAATTTGTTCTACATTTATAATAGAAATATAAAAATAATTCACAAGCATTTGAATTATATTTTAATCCAAGTGCTTTATTTAAAGGATTAAAATTGGCTACGTAAAATAATCTATTGGAATTCAGTATTATGTTGGTAATAGTATTCCAAAACTTGTGTGTATCTAGCTTAAAGAAAAGGGGAAACAGAATTTGGATTTAAATTAATTATATTAATTAAAGCACTAACATAACAAAATGTAATTGCAAAATTTAGGTAGTATGGTTCGATAAGTCTTCTTAAAGTTTCATCTGTTGGAGTTTTTAAAAATCATCTATTTTATTAGAATCCCTTTGAAAAATACTACGACTTGTGAAATTTTAAATGAAATATAATTATTCTTACACTTTTCTCTTCACTTTAAATCTCAGTAGCCACACATCATAATTAATTTGAATAGGATTAGAATTAGTTGGCCATTTTCCAGAAAGAGTGATTTAGATGAATTTGAAGAGCAATATTAAATAAATAGTGGTAGTAAAAAGGAATCAATAAAGAAATGATTATAGACAGAACTATGAATGTAAATAACAATTCATGAGTCCAATACTTGACAGAATTTCATATTCTAAGAATTTAATTTGATTTTTCCCCTTTTGCTCATTTTTGTAATGACATGTCCAGTTATAACCAATGTGTCAAAGTGTGGATGATATTTAATGAAATCTCAGAAACTAGAATCATTGCAGGGTGCTTTGTATTTTTTCTTTTGAAATATCAGAAGCAGAAATAATTATGTAGAATATAGTGGAGGGATAGATATATGCAAATATATTTACACTTTTATTACAACTACATTGAACTACTAAGAAGAGCAACTAATATCTTAAACGTCCTTGATTTTGTCTTAAGCTAGTTGATTTTCTTCCCCAAAGAGTGAAATTAAATCATTTCTGCTATTAGATAATTAAAATAAAGTAGAAGTAACTTATTTAATCTTTTTTTACCTGTATGGATAAAAATCTATTTTCATAGTGGAGCAGAGGTCCCCAACAGCCAGTCCAGGCCCGGCACCGATCTGTGGCATGGCAGCAACCTGGTCCACACAAGCAAGCAAAGCCCCATCTGCAGGATGCAGGCAGGATGCAAAATCACACCCCCTTCAGTCCGTGGAAAAACTCTTCTCCATAGAGCCAGTCCCTGTTTACCAAAAGGTTGGGAGCCACTATTGTGGAGAATAAAAGAGATTTTGAATATAATTGATCCCTTTTGTTGGGAGATTCTGCAAAGTTTAGGAGAATCATTCAGACATAATGCATATCAACTGCAGGAATCAAAAGTTGGTAAATATTGAGCAGTTTGAGCAGAGGTAGCTAGGAAAAATGGTAGATATTCAAGAACATCAGTTTCTGCCATATGTCTTCCATTGCAGAGTGAGCAAAAAAGAGAATCATTCTGTAGGATTTAATTTTATACAATTCAGAACTTATAATTATTCTAATTATGTTTAGAATACAGAATACCAGAGTTGGAAGGGATCATTTCTAGTCCACCCTCCTGTTCAAGCAGGATACCCTACATATCAGTGATGGCTAACCTTTTTGTTGAGGCATGTCAAAAACGGGGGGGCACGCATGCCCACACCCATAATGCAATGCCCTCCAGCCACGCATGCACAGAGGCTTCACTGAAGCCTCTGGACTTCTGGGAGGAGCGTTGGGCCATTTGTGCCCGCTGCAGTCTTTAGGAAAGCCCCCTGAAGCCTCCAGAGGGAGAAAAACGGCCCAATGGACAACCCAGAGTTGTTCCTGAACTTCCAGTGGGTCCCATTGAGCCGTTTTTCGCCCTACCCAGGCTTCAGAGAAACCTCCTGAAACCTGGGGAGGGCGAAAACGGCCCAACACATAAACCAGAAGTTTGGGAATGGACTTCCAAGTTGCCTGTTGGGCCGTTTTTCTCCTTCCAGAGGCTTCAGGAGGCTTCAGGGTGAAAAATGGCCAAAAATAAAGGCTGAAAATCAGCTGGCCAGCGCGTAGCCTCATGTGCCTTCAGAAATGGCTCCGCATGCCACAGGTTTGCCATCACGGCTATATACCGCCATCACGGCTATATTTCAGACAAATGGTTTTCTGGACGTTTTAAAAAAGAGATTGGGCATTTCATCTGAAATGATATAGGGTTTCCTGAATCCTGCTTGACCAGGGGATTGGACTAGAAGACCTCCAAGGCCCCTTTCCTATTCTGTTATGCGATGAAATTCCTGTAATTTTAAAAATACATCAGTTTTACCAAATGCTTACTCAATGTTTTGATACTATGTTACATCATGTGACAAGCAATCTGTGAAATTGAAAACATCTAAATCATAGATATGGGGTGAGGAATGACATTGAACAAACATATTGCTGGACCAAAGCTTGCATTCCAGGGTTAGAACCTGGATTTTGTCATTTTGACCAAACTGTCTGAAATTATTTCTTTTTTCCTTTTATAAAAACAATATTTCCCACTCTTGTACAGAGCTCTCCAGGCAATCAATTATTTTCAGAGCAATTGAATATTGAGTGTTAATTAGACATTTTATAAGAGATCTGCCTCCAGTTATTGTTTAAATAGAAAAAGCAAAAGTCATTAGATGTCAGACTTCATGCAGGCATAGCTTGATTCATGAGTCTTCAGACATTTAAACACACACACACACACTCCCCCCTGTGCTTAGTAACTAGCTAACAGCAGTATCTTCGAGGACCCAGCATGATTAGATGAAAGCTTTATTGCAGAATTGAAAAAGAAACATCTATGCAGAAGATCAACTATTACAGAAGGCAGAATCTAGCTGTATGCATATGTGCTGGAATATGTGTGATCTCAAATGAGATCTTTCCATTCCTTTCGTGGCAACGAAATTTTTGTTGTTTTTTTCCCAGACTACAATAGGGAGAATCAATTGCAGTGTGATTATTGCATGGTGGGGTTGTTTATTTTATGAAACAGAACAAGATAAAAAGCAAGAGGAAAAAATATCTTTACATAGCAATCTGATCTGCAGTCCTTTGCTTCTCACCTTACCAACTTTAGCCCTTATATACCACCGTGTTTTCTTTTTTCTTCTTCTTCTCCTTTAAGCCTGAAGCACTCAGGAGCATCTCTCTCTCCTGCTCTCTCAATGTGGGAAACTGGAAGGCATTATTCCTTTCCATGTGTTTGTCAGCACTTTTTCTTTGGAGAAAAACTGGAGTTTTGTTAGCATTTAGCTATCTGGGTTCGACTTGTAAATAGTGATGTGTTACTCTCTTGTAATTCTTTGAGTTTTCCATCAGTGTAGTGTTGGAATAATGTCTGGGATGCTCTGCTGAAATAGGTCACCTGGCAGTTCATCTAGTAGTCCTTTTGTTGCGTAGTTATCCAAATCCTTTTTTTTTTTTAATGAGAAGGGGGTTGCCCATATTAGTTATCTTAGTCATTGAATCAGTTGCAAAAGGTATATAAGCTCAATCAGTGAGAAAGTCCTCTGGTATGAAAAAGACAATTCCTGAATGACAAAGTTACAAAGGTTGTAAATTTCCAAAACAGAAGTAAATTTTTCGGGCAAGGTTGAAACTCCTTAGGGTAAGACAATAGTTGGATCCTGGGTTGGAAAGAGGCATTGGAATTGTCTGTTTTGTTAAATTCTGCCTCACTTATTCATTGTGTGGCTTAACCGTCAGGGTCACCATTTTTTCTGGTGGAGAAAGAATGGAATGGAATAGGAATAGAAATAGAATTCTTTATTGGCCAATCAAGGTGCCATTGGCCACACAAGGAATTTGTCTCCGGTGCATAAGATCTCAGTGTACATTTGAGCAACAAATGATAAATCATGATCATAATCATCATAAAATATATTCATCATAAATCTTAAGATACAATACTAAGTGATAGTCATAGGATACTAAGTAAGCAATCAACATAAATCATACTAGATTCTAAATAAAACAATATAAATTGTAAGATGCAAGCAACAAAGTTATTATAGTCATAAGAAGATAAGGAAAAATGTAATAGAAAAGATGAGAAGGATAATAGTAAGACAGTCCTACTAGATACTTCGATAGTGTTGTGGAAATTAGTTGTTTAGCAGAGTGATGGCATGGGAGAAAAACTGTAACCTAATCCAACTTCAGCAGAGCTGCAAATGAATTAGAGCCATTGTTTAAATGCTGAGGTTGGACTCCGAGATGTCTTCCCATAGTGTAGGAGTAAGGAACTGAACTTGCTGTCAAACTTGTTGCAGGCATGTTTTAATTCTCTACTTTTCAGATGCACAAACATGCATATATATACTACAGTCAGTAACTATCCAATAGTAAAACTTTCAAGGAAGTTGATTGCATCTAGAAGGAGAAATGCCTATGTAAAAAATCAACTATTACAAAATATCTAACTTTCTCTGTGAGTGTATAATTGTATTTATCAGCTCTGGGGTTTTTAGTTGTAGGTGTCTCTTTTCCAACCTGAAATACAGAGGGCACTGTGCCATATTTACATAATGGCTTTTTTATTTCCTGTCTTATTAGATTCAGATTGCATAGTAACTCTTGAAATATTGTAACTGAGACCATGTCTTTTAGTGAGTTTGTTAACATCATATGTTTAAGAAAATGTACCACAAAAGCAGAAACAAGGGAAGTTTAAAATTTTAAATTACTTAGACATTATGAAACAAAAATATGACCACTGGCAATAATTTTATGCTTTGAAGATCTAAACTGACTAATTATAAAGCAAGAAAATGGATTCTAGCTATCTTAATTGAATAGCTGGAGTAGCTATCCTGTGCTGTAAATCTTTGGATAGTTAATGAGATTCCTGCACATCCCGTTAACTAAGACACTCAGGATTCATTGTTGTTAGTAGTACTTTTTCATAATCTTTGGATGGTATTTTCAGTGATTATTGAAATTATTACTGAATTTACATATGAAGGCTACACATATAATTTTTGGGGGGGGGAAAGAGACTTTGGTTCAGTCGTCAATCAGAGTTTGCTGCATCAGAAGCTTAAAGATGAAAAAACAGGATATAAACATTACTGTCTGAATAAATGTTATGGCCTCTATGATTTCTTAAGATATGAATGATACAGAACTGGTTAGCTAATAAAGATGAGAAAAGGGAGCTCCTAACATAGAAAAGATGTTTATTTGAAACCAGCTATGATCACACCACCTTTTATTTTAAACCTCAATTTACGTTGTCACTGGAGACTAACCTAATGTCATAATACCAAAATGAAGTCCCACATGTTACAAGTTAAATGGGTTGTATGCATACCGTTTTTACCTTCATCTGCATATTTAATAGTGTGAGATTCAGAGTTGAATTCAAATTATGGATGAAGATAGAAGAAACAAAAACATTATATCCTTTGAATAAGTTATTAAAAGATGTTTATAAAATGGTTATACATACTTTGTGTAGCTTCCATTTGGTTCTTTTGCTTAGCTTGCTTTGAGGCACATGGGAAATATTACATAATAATCCATTTTTCATTATGGTTATATATGCTCTATTCATTGTGTTTTTTGAGAGCACATTTCAATAATATAAAAAAAGACTTTTAAAATGTCATCTGTATTTGGTTAAGCTGTACTTGGAATGTTAAATGCTTTGGAAAAGAATTTAGAGCTGTTCAATATTATCTATTTAATGGTTCATTGGGCTTGGTTATTCTTATGAGTATCTTGGAACAGTAAAAAGTTTAGGAATATGGATGCTTCTAATTAATGTATAGCTTACAGCAAAGTTTCTTTTTCAAGAGACATTTCTCCATGCTCTTTGCCCAGAATTAATATAAATATCAAACATTAAGTATATTCGGAATTTTTTAGCACATGAGTTAGATAATCAAATTAGATAATTTATAGTTTAAACCAACTTTTTTGTTGAATGAAATGTGCCATTAACTTTTGAGATTAAAATACTATGGATAGAGGTTTTTTTAGGATTGGAGTTGTATATCATAAGCATAGTGTCAGTTCAGATTCTCAGGGTCTTATGAGAGAGAAAAGAGCATTTGGACAAATACCAAAATCTAATGATAGTTTCCCAGATGATAAGGTCATTGACAAATGTTATTGTTTTGTACTAAGTGATGTATTCAAATTTCGTCTTGTCTTCCCTTCCCCCAATAAAATGTTAAGAATTTAGAGAACAACACTCAATTTTTACTCATGATAAGATTGTGTTTTTGTATAAATCTGGGCATTCCCTGCAGTTCTCAATTCTGTACAGTATTAGCAAAACTTTTATAATGTGTAGCAAAACATTCTTCTGTATTTCTTTTGAAATACATTGAGTCTGAATATTTGGACACCCAGCCATACTTAGTGACATTTTCAAATATAGCTAACAGTTGAGAATATCACAGTTCCAAATCTTGAACTGTTAAAACCTTATCCAACCATACAATGAACTATTGCAGGAACTGGAAATGTATAGTCCAATGAAGAGAAGGATTATGTGTGACATGATAGGAGTCCTTCCAATATTTGAGGGACTGCCACAGAGAGGAGAGTGTCAGCTCAAATCCAAAGCATCTGAGGGTAGGACAAGAAGTAACAGATGGAAGATCATTAAAGAGAGATCCAACCTAGAACTAAGGAGAAATTTCCTGCCATTGAGAACAATTAATTAGTGGTACTGCTTGCCTCCAGAAGTTATGGATGCTCTTATCCCTGGAGGTTTTTAAGATGGTCAACCATTTGTCTGAAGGGTCTCCTGCTTGAGCAGGGGATTGGAGTAACTAAAAGTCTTTCAAGGTCCCTTCCAACTTTGGTATTCTCTATTCTGTATTCCATCCCAAATAATTTTGTATTATACAACCATTCGTTACTCTAATGTAGACATATGATTGTCATTGCTACTATAAATGTACTATATTGTAGCATATAAAAACAGATATATCAGTGGAAGGCAAAATCACAAAATTCCACCTTGCTTATTTTGATTGTGTCTTGCAATCAAACTCACTGAAAAAGGCAGTCTTGCTTGGAATGATCAGCAGTAAAAGGAAACTGTTCAGTCCAGCTTAGTTTTCCTTTAGTAGTGCAATACACAGAACATTGAAACTTAGACAGTGATACCTATGAAAAAGGTTACTATTTGCAGCCATTTAGGGGCGAGGGCTACCTTTAACCAATCTGTCTGCATTTGCTTTATAAATTTCATTCAGTAAGGCAATCAAATATAATGATTGGAATGCTAGGATTGGATCCAGAAGATACAGTTTCAGATGTTCAATAAAATGATAGCATTTTATTTGCTTAGCATTTTATTTTATTTATACCATTACGAAGACATGTTCTTTCAAACCAGCCTAAAGGATAGCTGTAATTTTTTCAGAATGCTCCAGAAAAGGCATACGCACAAGGACAATCTTGTTTCGTCCTCCTGTCCTCTGCATTCTGGTCTGGCATTGATGCTGGATAGACACCAGAGATGAAGCTTTTATCTGCTTTGGCTAATTAAAAAATTGCTCCCATTCTTGAAAGACAGATATTGGTATGTCAGTGACGTATGTGCCGCTTTTCACGAGCTTAGACTACTGCATTGCATTCTCCTTCAGGCAACCCCTAGATTGCAACCTGCCCAGAATGTAGCAACATGAGTTATAAATAATAAGGTCATACTAATTTAATACACATCATTTTAAAGACTAAATAAAATTCTTTATGAGTATTAAAGTTCAGGTTTTGTAAGTGACACAAAATGTGGTTTGTAGTTTTTGCCATGGGAGGTTTGCATTCACAGTACCAATCAAGTGGCTTTGCCAATGGGGAAAAATGATTGGAAACCAGTAGCCTTATTATTTCACAGCTGCTTCAGGTTGAGTTTAAAATATAATGGAAGAATTTCTGAATTTTCAGTAACACCAATGCAGATATGCCTAAGAATAATTTATAATGAGTGAGTTGGACACAATAAAGTGAAACAGAAGGTGAAGAAATTGTAGTTTAACTTCAAAGATGACTTATAGGTAGTGAAATAGCAAAATATGAACTGTACTTTTAGCCTACCTTTAAAAAAAATTGGTAAACTTTACTCTCTCAAAAACACAAATAAGATCAGAAATATATCAGCATTTAATATTTGAAACTAAATCACTGTCCTCAAAATAATATAATCTGAGGAAAGAGTTAGGAGATATACACATTAAGATATATTTTGAAGTTGTATTAATTCCATGAATTAATGTCATAATTCATTCATAAAATTATCATATCTTATACTTCCTACTTCCATGAAAGTGAGCAACATTCAAGACTAATTGCCATTTATAGCCATGAATTTGGCCAATTCCCCTTTAAATCTATTAAAATTAATGGCTGGTATGATATCTGATGAAGGAAACATAACTGCGTGTTGTAGAAAGAAAACCTTTTTTATTCTTGAATTTATTCTTTTTCTTGAATTTATTTTTTATATTGAAATTGCACTTTTAGATGGTTTCTTTTTATACTTTCAATCTCTATACTGTCTTATGAACTTCTGATTTTACAATTACAGTTGTTCAAAACAACCAAAAACATTTTAATTTTCCTCTTTTTTTCAAGAAACATTTATAAATTGATATTTTTAATAACTAAATAGAATCTAACTCAAATGTAAATAGCTGAAATTTTATTATATTTCTTCCTTTTCTTCACTAGTTTTGGATATGGCAAGGCATGTCCCCCTTTATCGAGCTCTTTTGGAACTTCTCCGAGCCATTGCTTCTTGCACATCTATGGTACCATTGTTGCTTCCCTTGACTGGAGAAAATGGAGAAGAGGAAGAAGAACAGTTAGAATCCCAAGCTTCGGTTGGAACTCTGTTAGCTAAAATGAAGACATGTGTGGATACTTACACTAATCGATTGAGGTATTTCTTGAGATTGATTGATTTTGAGAAATAGCATAATATAAACTACTCCCCAAACAAACGCAAGGGAACCTCCATTTATTTCCATGACTTAGAGCAGAAAATTTTTAAATAAGAACAACTTTGGTTTATTCTTATTTTAAAACAAATTTGGCCCATCAAATTTGGTTTTAATGACTCCTGCTACAAACCCCTATTTCCCATTAGAAAAGAATCTGGGAAGAACATTGCCTCATGTAATAAATCTCAAGCAGTTGAGACTTTTCTCCTTCCAACCATCACTTTTGTTTAAAAGTAGAAATCTCTCATAAAAAACATTTCCAATTTTAGAAGAGCTCTCCACCTAGAGCTTTTTTAAAACCAAGTATGCAAGGGATCAATGCAGTGAAATATAAGGAAACATTAGGAAAAAATGACAAGAAATTTGGCAGTGTTCCAAAACAATTTTCCCCTCAATATTTGAGTCATGGAATTTGTTAGGTATGGAAAACAAAGTTAATGTTATGTACAAAGCAAGATATAATCCAGCATAATATATAGTAATGGGCCGAGATCTGTACCTTGCACATTTATCCAATATTAGATGTGACAAACACACAAAAAAGAGGCATCAGTAAACAAAACTGAACATTTAAGAAGTTCCCTGCATAACTCCAGAAAATTTCTTTTTGTAATCAACAGATACTAGAAATTTTGGATACATTAAAACAATAGTATTTAATAAATTGAGATGACCACACCAAAATTTAGAGTTGATCTGAATTCCAAATCAAGTGAATTGATAGAAGTCAAGACAAAAATTATGAAACCAAATGTAATATTTTAAATAATAGGACTGTACTTCATAGGGACGATAACAATAACAACTGTCTACACCTTCTTAAGCAAATCCATCTTGCTCTAATCTAAGAGCTGATGTCTTGGGATCATGCTGAACATTAAATATTATCTTCATAGTTGGTGGTTCAATTGTATTACAATATTTATCAAGCCACACCTAATTTTTAATTTTTTTAAAAACATAAAAGAATTGGAGAAAAAAAACCCTCCATCTAGATTTTTTTTAAAAAAAAAACTAAGTTGATTCTAAAACAATCAAAACCTGGTGTAAATAGGAATCCTGTGGTGAGTTTTAAATATTTCTCCAATGGCTGGATTTAAATTATGTTCAAAGTTTTCAGCATTGAAAAAAGAATGAAATTGTTGATTCTTGTACGTCCAGACAGTTTCTTACTGTGCTAATATATATGTATTGAATATTGAATATGCAAATAGAAATTTCAACTGAAATTTACTTCATGTTTTACAGCTGAAAATTATACCTTAATTATGAAATTTGGGCAAAAAGAATAAGACCCAAATAAATTCAAATTCATGTTGGACATTCCTAACCTCTTTTTCTTGCATAATGGAACTCATGTAGACATAGGATACGTGTGACATCTTGTCATTGTTCTTCAGAAATAAATAAGTCATTAATGAGTCAAACCTTTCCAAAGAGCATCTTAAATGTTGGAACCCCAACATTAAAGAAAAGAAATGGGAAAGTATCTTTAATAAGAGAACTAAAGAAATAAAATAAATTCCCCAAAAATACAGTAGGAAAAAAAATGAAAAAGTAGTCAGAATCTTTTTCATTGAGAATAGAACAAAATACAAACAGAAAACATTGGGAAAATATTATGAAAAATTATTATAGCAATAATTTGAGTAGAATCTATTAAAACAGAATCTATTAAAAACAGAAAAGTTATTGCATTGACTCTACTGAATTTGAAAATAATGATGATAATGAAGAAAAACATTATTGCCAACAGAAGAACAAATAGGTATATAGAGTATCATAGAAGAGCAGCTTGAATTAAGTTTTAGAATGAAAAGTGTGCAAAAATCTGGGTCAGGAGAAAGAATGTCTTTTAAAAAATTAGTAAGAGCCGAGATAATATAATACAAATAAAATGCAAATTATAATCAGACAATAAAAATAGAAATTAATAATATTAAAAGGAAATATGTTTGCTTGTCCCATGAATTATAAAATAACTAGAAAAAGGGGCAGACAAAAATATATCAGAGCGAGAAGAACAAAATAAATTTATATGTTAAAGCAAGCATTCAGAATAAACAAATATCCAAAATCCAGATTAAGAAAATCAGATCAAATTATCATTCGTATTTCTCCTGACTCCAGATAATAAATAGTTTTACCAGAAAAAGATTTTATGTTGAACAAAATATTATTTGTTATATTGTAGATGAAAGGCAAATTAAAATCTGATAAATAAAAGCAGTAAAAACAAGAAGGAAAGTCACACCCTATTAGTTTTATTGAGTTAAATGACAAGTATAAGTATAATCTTTATTGTCATTGTATTTAAATACAACAAAATTGGTTGAATTAAACATAAAAATAAATGAAGAAAAGTAGTCAAATTAATCAGGTACAAGGTACTCAGAATAAAATTTAAATGCTGTTATTTACACTAATATTCCATACACATGTTTTGAAACGTAGCTTATTCAGCATATTAATTATTGTAGTTTCTGAAATAGATTTTAAACACTTAGTTTGCTAGAATTTAAAGAAGCTTTTATTTATCAGCATTGTCTTGATAGAAAAAAAGAAGGAAAGAAAATTTGGACAGAGAAAAAAGGAAAGAAAATTTGTACACACACACTCACAATCTTCATTTGTTGGGGCTATACAAAGTTTTAGAAAGAGCTGCTTTGCAAAAAAATTAGTACCTATATTTGAAGATTTTAAACAACTTTGTTCTTTGAATACTTAAATTACTGCTTTGAAATCTGTTCCCAGATGTGTTAGTGTATACATAGGCAGACAAACTATTTTGTTTCATTAGCAGTTCGAGCAGAAGTGTGCAATGCATGCACATATGGAAAACTAGGGACAATTTTCACATAGCCTCATAAGCCTTGCAAAAGATGTACCATATTTTTCAGAGTATAAGACGTACCTTTTTTCCTCAAAAAAGAGGCTGAAAATCTGGGTGCATCTTACACATTGAATACAGCATTTTTTTTGCCTCCTGAAACCCTGCCCCTTCACTAAAATGGTCGTGCATAGCTTGTAGGAGACTTTCAGAGAGCTTCTGGGGGCTAGGGAGGACAATTCCCCCCCCCCAGCCTCCAGGAGCACTCTATAAGCTTCTTAATGCCCTTTTTTTTTTGACAAAAAATGGGCCATTTTTTGCTCGTTTTTGACCCCACCCCTCCAGGAACATTCTACAAGCCTCCTAAGGGCTATTCATGCCCTTTTTTGAAAAGAAAAAAAACAGGCATGTTTTTGCAAAAAATGGGCCATTTTGGGGATGTTTGCAGAATGCAAAACCTTTTTTTTTTAATTTGCCTCTTGGTACATTTTATACTCCGCTGCATCTTATACTCTGAAAAATATGGTAGTTTTATTGCTTCAATGTTTTTTTGTTAGAAATGTCCTGTTTATCGATTTCAAGAAAAATGTGGTTTAAATTATACATATTAAATTTTATTTTTATTTTATGGTTTCCTCATTTGAAAGTCACACACCTGGTTAACCTTTCAAGGCATTATATTTAAGGCATGTTTTGTAAATATTTTCACTTCTATTAAAGGTTTTCTTTTTTTAAATCTTGTCCAATTTTGACCTATTCTGTAGATCAAAAAAAGACAAGTCAAAACCTGGAGTAAAGTCAGAGACTTCAGATCAGGAACCCGAGGGGCTGACTCTTTTGGTGCCAGATATTCAAAGGACTGCTGAAATTGTTTACGCTGCAACAACAAGTTTGCGTCAAGCTAATCAAGGTAAATGAGCATGAATTTTTGCATTTTATCTTTTAGCAGTATACAAATTCTCCACAAGACTGAGGTAATAATGAGTTCAGAAATGGAAAACCTTAAAAAAAACTATGGACAAGTAGATAAAAAATAAAATGCAATCATTTTAAAATGTTTTTTTAAATTATCAAATGTTAACTAATGTATAAGTTATACCTGGGCAAGAACTTTTTCATTCTTCCTGAGACATAGAAAAATGAAACTTTATCCCAAGTTATTTTGCATACATGTCTCAGGTGTGGAAGATCAAGGTCACACATGAAGTTCCAGTTAAACTGATTTATTGCTTGTGCACAGGATTCTAGGATTCCATTAGCATTATTGTGGTGCTAGATGAGGGTCAAGGGAATTCAAGAAAGATGGGAATTAAGAAAGGTCTGTTTGGTGTCCATTTGTAGCAATGTAAAGACTCTAGGCCGGGGGTGTCAAACTGGCAGCCCATGGATTGGATGTGTAACACGCAGGCCATCCCCACACCAGCTCTGCGAAAGGGAAAACATTGTGATACGTCACATGACGCCACGAGTTTGACACCTGTGCTCTAGGCTGATTCCTTTTGACTCCACCCCCAGGCCGAGCCACTCACTTTACACACATACTTCTTTCTTCCATCTGGACTACTTTGCTAGAGACTACAATATCCATCAAAGAAGACTATGCTATTAATACAAAGCTACTGAAGCTTTTATTCATGGTGCTTTTGCTTCTCCTTAGAAATTCCTGTGACAGAGATAGAATAGGACCAAGCACAAAGTTGGAACCAAAGAAATACCATTATGTTTGACTTTAGGACCATCAGCATAGTGTCTTCTGAATTTTGCAGTAAATAAATACTATTGATAACTTTAACAGTACTTTATTGTTATGTTTTGTTGTAACCATTACAACAGAGAGAAAATTGGCTGAATCCTCTAAAAAAGCCGCAATGAAACCCAAGCCATTGTCAATTTTAAGATCTCTTGAAGAGAAATATGTAGCTGTAATGAAAAAACTCCAGTTTGGTAAGTATATTACTTACTAAATGCTATAATCTATATTATAGCATTTAAAAAAATCCTAAAGGCATCTTTGTAGCTTTTGTTGTTTTGTGGTTTAATTTGAAACACATTTTTAATGGTGTACCTATATGAAAGATTGAGAAAAGTGATATTTTTACTACTCCTTTGTAGTCCTTTCAGAATGTGTTATATACAACCATCCAAAACTCCTACCCCCAAAGATGCATATAAGTTAAAATTTGCCATTTATTTTTATTTTTTTGCCAAAATTCTGGATATAGTTACCTGAAATTTAGTACAAATTTAGTACTTGTAATGGAGTGCGAGAAAACCAGGAGCGCTAGCAAAACTGTCAAGGGAAATGCAACTTTGACAAATAAATTTGAAATAAGCAAGAAAAATAACATATATTTTGGGAGACATTTCCAAGAATAAATGTTAGTGAGGCAGAAAACAGTGTCATAGTTTGAGGAAAACTATTGCTATTTTATGCTTTTTGCATTATTTATTATTTTGATTACTGGTTTTGTTTTACTTTGTTTCTATTTTTTAATTGTTAGCTGCCCAGAGTCATGTATATAGGATGGGCAACCATATAAAGCATGTTTGTGTGACACACACACAGACACAGAGAGAGAAAGAGAATGGGTGTTAGTCCCTTCTCCGGACGGTGGAGACAGCAGCCAGGATGGGTTGTCTCTGTCCAGTGACCAATAGGACTGAGTCTACACCTGGTGACATCACTGGTACCGCTGGTGACTCTCCCAGCTTTAGACTCAGTCCGATTAGGACTGGACACATAATTTGTCTTTCTTCCAAGTTAGCTGCCCAAAGTCAAATATGGGCAGCCATATAAAGTGTGTTTGTGTGACACACAGACACACACAAACACACACAGAGGGAATTGATGGCAAATAATCAATGTTGGACACTTGTTTCGTTCTACTTTGGAGGGAACAGGAAGAATTTGTTAAGGAAAAACTAGCACAGTTAATACTTACAAGAGAGGAGTATGTCTTTATTTCCTGCTTATGAGCACCAATAGGCATCAGATTGGCCACTGTGAGAAAAGTTCTGGACTAAGGAGTGTCTTGCCCTAAACCAGGAGAGCTATCCTTGTTCTTAAACTTAACGTGATAATTTACTCACCTTCTCCTATAATTAATGTTATTGTATCACTACTGTTGTGTTCTGGAAGAATATATAGGTAGAATAACTTCACAGTTTTAGATTACACAATATGCAGAGGTAGTGTAGATGTGAACTCGGGAAATTTGGACTGACATTTTAATCTTTTAGAACTGTTTTGTGAAAATATTTTTATTTACTGATTTGTTTTTATTAAATTTAATTATTTTATCCAGTTAAAATACAGTTTTGCTCTCCTAAGTAAGAATGTAACGCTTTTTTTTTAGATACTTTTGAGATGGTTTCTGAAGATGATGATGGGAAACTTGTGTTTAAAGTAAATTACCACTACATGTCTCAGGTGAAAAATGCCACTGATGCAAACAGTGCTGCTAGAGCCCGACGTCTTGCTCAAGAAGCTGTAACACTTTCTACATCACTGCCACTTTCTTCATCATCCAGTGTTTTTGTCCGCTGTGATGAGGAGAGACTAGATATCATGAAGGTAAAGCCAGACATATATCCATTATGCTAGTTAAATAATATTGTTACTTATTTTGTGGAATTCATTGGACCTGGGAAGTGGCAAGGGGCAAATTAGGCCACTACTTCTATACATCTCTTTCCCACCTGATAGAATTTGATAGTTCAGTTCACTTTTCAAGTCTAGTTTTTAAGTTCTTGTGAGAACAGGTTTGCCAGATGCTGTCTCCTAAATTTATTTTAGTTTTATAAATGGAAAGATGACAGAAGAGTAAAAAGGAAACAGGAGAGACAAGTCATTGAAATACAAAAACAGTGATAAGTGAAAACTCTAGGGAATATCATTAGCTGCAGGTAAAAGAGGTTTTGCCCATCTATTTGGGAGAAAGAAGCCAAAGAGCCATTCAGGTGTAAGAGTAAAGGTAAATTTAGTCAAAGACTATTGCTTGAAATAGTAAATTAGCTAATTAACCAGTTGTAATTTCCGTGGCAATTTGTATTGTGATCTAGTTTCCTTTGATTCTTAAGGATAATTTAATTTAACTTTTTCAAAAGGTTTTGATAACTGGCCCAGCAGACACACCTTATGCAAATGGCTGTTTTGAATTTGATGTGTATTTTCCACAAGACTATCCTAATTCACCTCCACTTGTCAATCTGGAAACAACTGGCGGACACAGCGTGAGATTCAATCCAAACCTATACAATGATGGCAAGGTAAATGGTTGGTCAAACTCATTGCAGACCAGTGTGATGACAGCAGATCTTCTGGTCATCCTTGGTGAAGTTGGGATCTACAGTTTTAATTTAGAAGGGTGAAAATATACTAATATCACAATTTGCTTTGTGTAAAATAAAATACTGTTTCCTGGCAAAGCCCCATAAAATACTATTAAGATTATATGTATATTTATATATTCAGATCCACTAATAAGTAGAAACCAGCTTCTGTATATTGACTGTATTTCTGAATTCAGTGTACAAGATCAGAATTTATTTTCAGTCAAAGATCATGATGATGGGTTTTATAATATACCAGTCACCCCTTGAAGACAGGAAGACACATTTCTTAAATTATACAACACTCATCAGCTTTGGACAGGTAGCATTTATGAATCCTATAGGATTGGAGTCCTAAATGGTTCAAAATCTTTATTTTCAGGTTTGTTTAAGTATACTCAATACCTGGCATGGAAGACCAGAAGAGAAGTGGAATCCCCAGACATCAAGCTTTTTACAAGTATGTAACTTTTTCTTCATTAGTGTATATAAGTCATGATGTTGCAATACAAACCCTACAACATTAGCACCTAGTGTCAGAAAGCAAGTATATCACTGCATGAATATTTTCATTTTTCCATCATTGCATCTAGCCACAGATGCCTTGAAATCAAGCTGGTAAGCAGAGTATTTGCATTAAGATGGTTAAATATAAGTGCTTTATTACAAAATTTATGTTACTCATGTCCACCATAAACATATTTAGCCATGGTTTGCAGTAGGTTGTCAAACAGCATATGGAAGACTATATGGATGAACAAGAAAACTTTTATTGAATTGTACCACAAAATATTTAATCATGTAATTGTTTTATGTTAAGAAATAAAATGGAAATGGATCTATATTGACAAGAAAAAAGTGGCAAAAACACAAGCAAAGTGAACAGAATCAACTGTTTTGTGAGCCTTTTAAAAACATTTTTAAAGGCACACTATCACTTTTTAAGATGTTATATACAAGCACTTAAACTGAACAGAGTATCATTTTGTTAACATGAATCGATTCCTGCAAAGGGGAAAGTTTCAATTGTTTTTATGTTTTCATTAATAACTGTTGGCCTACATAAAACCTTTCTTTTTCTTTCTTTAGGTACTGGTCTCTGTGCAATCGCTCATTTTAGTTGCGGAGCCCTATTTCAATGAACCAGGCTACGAAAGATCTAGAGGAACTCCAAGTGGCACACAGAGTTCCAGAGAATATGATGGAAATATACGGCAAGCAACAGTTAAATGGGCAATGCTTGAACAAATCAGAAATCCTTCCCCATGTTTTAAAGAGGTTTGTGTTTGTGGTTTTCTAGGCGATCTAACGGTTGTAAATCTAATGGTCTTCTATTGCCCCATAATGTAACCTAGCTAAGGATATGACCTAAAATATGTGTTTATCATGGAGATAAGGTACATAGATTAAGAAGTCATTGTTCTATTTCTCACACACTACTCAACTAAATGCCTTTGCTAAGCCTACCAGTCATACTTTTCTTGTTGTTCCTCAAGAAGTAGTATTCAGTCAGTCAGCAGGGTAGGGAATAGGCCCAAAACCTAAGGGAACCTAACAGGACAAGAAGTAGACCCAAAACCTGCAAGGACGCATTGAGGCAGGATGGAGGGGGTGGGGTTGCTGCTGTGTCTCTGGGGTGTTTCAGGCAGGTTTGTAAGTCCCTTTGCAGAGAACCATAATAATTTTGAATGCTCTTTACATTGAGAATTACCTGTATATTGATGTGTGAATTTACTAAAATTTTATTTTTCATAGTAATACACAGCTCTTTCATTTTCCCTACAAGAGTAATTGCTCACAAAGAAAAGTACTAAGTACTAAAAATAGTTCTGCAAATTTCTCATACATAAAGTGAATATACTAATTGTGGGGATGCCAATTATTTGTAAAGATCTGTTTAAAGAACTAGCTATTCTCCCAGGGCTTGGGGATGGATAGATGTGGAATCCTCAGCTTGTAGATATTTGTATATATACTATATTCTTTGGATGGATGGCAATTAGGTGTGTGTGTGTGTGTGTGTGTGTGTGTGTGTGTGTGCACATGTGTTTGTGTGTATGTGTGTGTGTAATGTATGGTGTATTCTTTGGATGGATTCAGTTTTGTTTTCTTATATGTATTACGTATTTTTATTTTTTATCTTGTTGCTTGTTTTTATATTGTGAGCTAACCAGAGTCATTTTGCAGTCAGGCAACGTATAAATCTAAATAAATAAATTATATCATTGCCAGCAATTTATATCATTTCTGCAATGACCTTATTTGTACAATTGAAAAACATGTACATTTGAAAAATTGAATCACAGATATAATATTTCTTCCTGCAAATGTAACATTTTTTTTTAATCATCTTATGGAGAAACATATTTTAAATTAACAACACTATTTTTTTTTCATTTTATTTGATTGCTCGGTATCCCATATCAAATTATGCATATGAGTTTAGAGGACATCCTAAAGAAATAATACATTCAAAGAAAGCAATAGTTAAAGGTAAAAGTTCCACTCACACATATGTGTTAGTCATTCCCGACACTAGGGGGTGGTGCTCAACTCCGTTTCAAAGCCTAAGAGCCAACACTGTCCAAAGACGTTTCTGTGGTCATGGGGCTGGCATGACTAAACACCGAAGGCGTGTGGAACACTGTTACCTTCCCACCAAAGGTGTTTCCTATTTTCCTACTTGCATTTTTATATGCTTTCGAACTGCTAGGTTAGCAGAAGCTAGGACATGTAACAGGAGCTCACTCCGTTGTGCAGCACTAGGGATTCGAACCACCAAACCTTTCTGCCAACTTTTCAGAAAGAAAGCAATAGGAATATGTTGTTTTTTGAAATTAGGTGACCAAATATGTTTTTGCTAAACAAAGTAAGAATTAAATCCTTCACTTCCATGAAGTTTCCTCTGCACTATACTTGCTTAGTTGGGAGTAGCATTCCTAAAGCATTTGCAATTGTAGAAGTTAACAGTAGAAACTGAATTACTGATTTATAATTAAAACAATGGTGAACTGAACATTTCACAGAAAAGGGCTTTGATACTTAAAATATAATGAAAACAAGCCAGACCACTAACTTCCACTTTTTAAGGCTATGAAATGTTTAAGACAATTCTAATGAAATACATAGTTGGCTCCTGTTCTCCTCTCATTATCTCTACATTTCTTTACTTACTGCCAAACTTCGAAGTGACCTTGCAAGCGTCCATTTGGAGCCAAAATAAATCATGCATAGCCCTGGCCTTGTTTTAAGATTATATATGTGGCTCTCTCTTGGTCATATTACCCCCACTATTGTAATATATTAGTGCTTACTTAACTCCTTGTGATTTTTGTTTCTGACATAGTATATATAGTAGGTACTGTTGCCAAGTATTTTTTGCAAAATTTTCTAAAGTATTGTGTGCAGTTAATAGATATATCTATTTGCATATTTTACTGCAAAATCCTAATGGGTTTTGGTCTCTTGGAATGAAATTTGCCCAATAGTAGCATTAAATTAACTTAATAGAAACATAAATAGATCAGTGCATAGAGTACCCACATGCCTTCAATTGTATTTAAGGCTTGACAATTGTACCGCAAAACTACATGTTCCAAAACCTTCCCATTTTCATAGCAAATTTTCTTATATTTTTTTGTAATCTTAACCAATCGTAAATAATATTCAGAGAGGTTATTTTTACACCATGAATAACTTTAACTGTAATTAAAGCCAGTAGGAGTTATATTTGGGTTTCTTTCTTTACTTATTTATTTAATTATTTTATATTGTATGACCAACCAACTATCAGATTGGGACTTTGGGTGAATAACATAGAATTAAAACCAAATAAAACACTAACAAAAGTAAAAACAATTGAATAATAATAGAAAGATAATTTCATATCGATCATTGCATTTCTATCTTAATTCTGAGGCACCAGGAGCTATCATGATAAATCAGAATAGAAGCATAAGATATAGTTTATAAATGCAAGGTTTTTTCATGTAATTGATTATCAAGATTTTATATATTACATGTAGAATAAGTGTCTAAGTTTACTTCACGCTCCTAGTTAAATGTTAAGATTAAATTAATTTTAATTTTAAAAAAAATAAAATTAAAAAAAATTAATTTGATAAGCACTAAATTTAATTTATTGCATGGAATTCAATAAAGAACTCCTTTCCTTTCACTTCTTTAAAATCCTCTCAGTTGAATGGCTGGTAAACTGGAAAAAAAAAGCTCATGATTCAACATATTAAAATCCATTTAACAATTGTTTAATATAATAAAACTTTAACAACAGATTAAAATGCAGACAATGTATCTAAGAACAGGAGTTTGAGCACA
Organism: Thamnophis elegans; assembly: GCF_009769535.1. Lineage (NCBI taxonomy): Eukaryota > Metazoa > Chordata > Lepidosauria > Squamata > Natricidae > Thamnophis > Thamnophis elegans. The sequence continues at coordinate 75,512,055 of NC_045544.1, forward strand.
AGGAAGTCTACTCATTATGGAGTTTTTAATTATTTATTTATATCCCATCTTTATTATTTTTGCAAGTAACTCAAGGTGACAACCATATATAACACACCTTCCACCTCCTACTTTCCCCACTGCAATAATCCTGTGAAGTGAGTCAGGTTAAAAAAAAGTGACCGGCCCAAGATCACCCAGGTGACTTTCATGATTAAGGAAGGACTTGAACTCACGGTCTCTTGCTTTCTAGGTCTTAACCACTAGACCAAACTGATTTTTGTTGACCCAAAAAAATAAAAGATCCAGCCACACAGTTGTTCTCCCTCCACCCCTTGTGAGAATAAATTTGCACCAGCATCCATTGATCTCAGAGATACTCAGATATTGAAAGTCATATAGGTCAAATTGGTAAATAAATAATATTCTGAGATACTCCGGTTCATATATGGTAAACTCACACCTTTTGAAAATTGCTAAACAAAACAAATGTGAATAGTGTGCCAAATTATATTTTCATAACTGAAAACAATAGCATTTGTTCTTATCTCATAAGATAAGACTTACTATAAGTTTATATAAGAATTTTTTTGATTAATGAAATTAGTCAAACCAATTAGATAAATCACTTTAATTATTTAATTCAATTCTCAAGATTGTTACAGAGCTATTAACTAATTTCCTATTTAGATAGTTGTTTATATCAAAAAACATTTCTCATACCAAACAGAGTCTATCGGCGGTGCTTTAAAGCAACCATATCTTTTCCTACTACATTTGCCTGATGAACTTAGAAAATGAAATAGTTCCTTCCATGTTCATGAACATCAGAAGCATTGTGAAAGTGTAAATTAATAGCTAATTCTTATTTCTGCTCCTATTCTTTTTTTTAATAGGTTATACATAAACACTTCTACTTGAAGAGGATAGAGATAATGGCTCAGTGTGAGGAGTGGATAGCAGATATACAGCAGTACAGCAGCGATAAACGGGTAGGCAGAACTATGTCTCATCACGCTGCAGCTCTAAAGGTAAGAAGCTAAAATATGCATTCATGGCTATCTTCAAAAGTGAGTGAGTGAGTGAAAATATTAAAGTAGGAAGTTCCTTAAAAATTACACCTTGTGCATATTAAAACTGTTGTCAGATTGAATTGTTTTCATTGTCTTTTTTCTTCTTTCTTTTGCATTGGAAAACATTGTAAAATATCAGTTAAATTGCACATTCCTTCTCTAAACCAGACCCTTCTCTATTCAAGTTGTTCCTGTCATTTATCTTTATGAATTGGCTATTATAGTCTTAAAGCAGCTCCATGTTGCCTTTTCCTCTCTCCCAATAGTTATTAATAATGCTGAAGATCAATAGGAAGATATGTTTTATTTGAAATTGAACGTCACTTAAAACCCAATGATTTTCAATGTCATTTCACATACTTAGCTGGAGGTAACAAAAATCAAGTGAAATGCCTGTGTTCCTGAATCATCATCATACAGTTCAAGATGTAGTTTTTAGGGTTAATGAATCCAACTTTGCTTACTTGTACCCAAAAGGTATAGGGCATTTGCAGATGTGTAATATTCTGCAAGCTGTCTAAAATATAAACTTTAATTCTAAACTGCACAATTCTTTTACTTATCACAACTGCTGAAATATAACACATGAAATAAACTAAAAATGAATTTATCAGATTAATAAAATTCTTCTTTGTGATTGTTGTGATTTACAGACATGGGTAATATGTCTGCCTGGAGTTCATTCAGAATTTGCTGGAGCTAACATAATTTCTTGGGGGAGAAAAATATGCCTAGGCACAGCTGTCATTGAATTCCTTCAATATATGTTTGCACAACAGTGATTTTATATTAATTCTTAGACCTTGTTGGTTCTTCTGAATTCTTTATTCTTTCCATCTTGTTCTATTTTATTCAGTGTGAATATATTTTAATTTATTCACTGTCCATTCTGCTCGTAAGGGGTTTTAAGATGCAATCTGTTCCTCCTTGTTCAGTCACCTTTCTAGATTTAGCCTTCATTCTTCAAGGATTAGTGAAACTACAGCATATTGGGCAAAATCTTTGAAGTTTCACTTTTCCTCCACAAAGACCAACCTTCATTTCTTCCTTTACTTTCCAGCCTTCCTCCTTCCTAGCCTATTGAAAAACATTTCATTTGATTTGCCCACTGCTACTCCAGACCCTATTTGGAATTTTCCTAGTTCTCCCCACATTAATGTTGAAGCATTTTAAAATAATGATCACTTCCTTTTATGGAAAATGGTATTTTTAATAGGAGTAATTTTGGCTTGCTGGATAAGAGAACCTGCCTTCACTTTTCAAGAACGAAGTACAGTAATTCTTCACCCAAATATCCCTTTGATCTTGAGCTTTTGTTTCTGTATCCCATTTCCAACAAGTGATTACTTTTTTTAAATTCCTGCTTTCTATTTTCATTTCAGTGTCACACAGGCATTTCCAGCTTTTCAAGGCCCATCCTGGAGTTAGGTCCTTTTTTATTAGTGTTTTCCAAGTAGATAGTTGCAGAAGCCCACTAGTGAATGCATTAGCTAAACACCACTGCCCTCTTCAGATCCATGATCACCTTATAAGAATTTAATCCATGTGTTGGGCCTTTCTGTGTGGAATTTTTTTTCTGACATATGTAGGGCAGCTACTACTCCCCATATTTTTATTTTATTTTATCAACAGTATAAACCTTGGCTATTATCACCATATGAAGTGTATAATGGTTTTATTGTAATGGGGACTCAAACTCAAACTGCTGTGAAAGAGAACCTTTCCTATCTATGTTTCTGTGTACAGCGTCACACAGCTCAGCTGAGGGAAGAGCTTCAGAAACTCCCCTGCCCTGAAGGCTTGGATCCAGATGTGGATGATCCTGACGAGAGATGCAGTGCCATGACTAGTATTGAGGACACTCTCTTACACGAGCAAGTCAAACCAAGCAGCAGTAAAGACCTCCCAAGTGACTTCAAATTATGAGCTATGTTGACATGGACTTGATAGACACACAAGGCTTTGAAGCACAAGCCAAATATGTCAATATTTGTATCTAAGAAGCTAATTATGTAATAGGTAAAGAAATTGAAACTCTAATATGCCCTTCAGGATATACAGTTTAATTCAAGATGATCTTTTATTTACCTGTACAAGAGTGTAAACTTTTTTGTGCTTTTATTTTCCAATTGTGAGAACCACTGATTGGTATGTTTAAAAGTTATGTATACAAGAATGGATAAATCACTGTTATATAAGGGAAGCTACCTTAGGAAAGAATGTTTACTGAATGTTTATTATTTTTTTTTTACTTGTAGAGTGAGGGCAGTTGTAACAGAATATATATTGGTCATTCTTACAGCTACTATTTAAAGTCAGACAGTTTTCACTGAATTTGATAGATTTTACGTTTGGCCATATCTCCATTCTCATATTTGATTTCTAAAGAGAACCTTCTGTATACTTCAATAAAGATCAAATGGACATGCTCCGTCTTATGATTTACTGGTACCTTTTTTAATAATCTTGCCATGAATACATTATAGTTGGAGACTTGCACTTGTATGACTGAATTTATTACAGTCAACATATTTAATTTTATGCTTAACTAATTCTAAAATGCAGTTGAAATAAATGCACATGGTTTTACCTCAGCCAAAATGTGGACTACTGAATTAATCTTTTTTAAATTTTTATTAATAACTCAGTGATATTTACTCAAACAGACAAAATATTTCTCACAATAGAAGAGAAGAATTTTGAAGATTTCTTGCCCATTATTAAAAGGTATTTTTAAAAACGGGATTATGATTTCAAATTAAGCAAAAAATACTTGTTGAATATTTAGAAATATTTTCTCAAATATTTCATTTGAGAGGTTTACAAATTGCCCTGGGTTAGATGATTGCGCTGTCCTGTCATCTATTTTCCAAATATTAATTTCAATATGGTGAGAGTATTTTTGTAATCAGATGGTACAAAGCTAATAGATTACTAGATTCAATATGTGTAACATTTGACAATACAGAAGGAGAGTTATATTTGCAAGTAGAAACAGATTTACAAATACTTGTTGGCAATGTTTTATTTATTAATACTATCCCCATCTTCCCAAAATAAGATGTATTTCAGATTAAGCACCTCCTGTTGATGTGTCCTATGGCAGAGATGAAAACATTTTTCAAAGCTTTAAAACCAAGCTGTGATTGCAACAAAGGAGATGTAATAATAGCAACAGTCTTGGTTTCACACCATCATAAATGCAGTCACACATAAACACACCACAATCAATAGCTTTTCTACAATGTTCGTTCTTAGTATTAGGTACTAACTTCTTACTTTCGTTTGTGGAAAGAGAGCACTATAAATGAATAGTGAAACTTTATATATTGCCTGAAAAGTTTGAGAGTTTGAGAGTTTATTAACATTTATAGGCTGCCCTTTTCCCTGGGGGGGACTCAGGGCGGCTTACATAAAATCAGGAGGGGGGGAATACAAACAATGACGTAGACACACATAGAGTAAAAATAATGAGCAACATTCATTCATCATTCGGGAGGGGCGGCTATCTTTGTCCCCAGGCCTGACGGGCTAGCCAGGTCTTGAGGGCTATGCGGAAGGCCTGGACGGTGGTGAGGGTACGAATCTCCACGGGGAGCTCGTTCCAAAGGGTCGGAGCTACTACTGAAAAGGCTCTCCTCCTTGTAGTTGCCAGCCGGCACTGGCTGGCAGATGGAATTCGGAGGAGGCCCAATCTGTGAGATCTAATTGGTCGCAGGGAGGTAATTGGCAGAAGGCGGTCTCTCAAGTACGCAGATCCACTACCATGAAGGGCTTTATGGGTGACTAGTAGCACCTTGAAGCGCACCCGGAGATCGACAGGGCAGCTCGCGGAGGATAGGTGTGTGGGTGAACCGAGCTGCACCCACGATCACTCGCGCGGCCGCGTTCTGGACTAGCTGAAGTCGCCGGATGCTCTTCAAGGGCAGCCCCATGTAGAGCACATTGCAGTATTCCAGCCTAGAGGTCACAAGGGCCCGAGTGACTGTTGTGAGAGCCTCCCGATTCAGGTAGGGCCGCAACTGGCGCACCAGGCGAACCTGGGCAAATGCCCCCCTGGTCACAGCCGTCAGGTGGTGATCAAAGGATAGCTGTGGATCCAGGAGGACTCCCAAAAGTGAATTCTTCATCAAAATTTTGGTGCTTGCCCTTACTCAGAATGAATTTTGTCCTAATGTCATGTTAGCCATTGTTAGCCACATAACATTATTTGAACACAGGGCAACATTTCCTGCCTTTACTTTGGTAACATGATTGTCACATTTCTTCACGATTGGTGGAGACAGCAGTCAGATAGGTTTAACTCCATTCAGTAACCAATAGAGCTGAGTCTACAGTTTATAAAACTATCCCCCGTGCTGCTCCTCCCCAGCTTTAGTTGATTTTCTCTGACTAATTTGTTCTTAATTACTAATTGGCTATTGCTAAAAATTTAATAATTCACCCTCTGCCATCCTTAAGACCTTGCAGGCAGAGGGAGTGCTCAAATTCAACAAAGGGCTTTGCCCCACGTTGCGGAGCCAGCTGCGCGGCTCGGAAAGCCGTTTTAAAACGTTGGAGGCTCCTATTAGGCAGCAGAGAGGCTCCGATCCTTCTATTTCAATTCGGACTGCTGGCAATTGCCCCGGTGGAAACTCTGCAACCTCTGTCAGAAGCACAGTGCAGTGGCTGCAAAGCCCTTAGAAGGATCACTGACTGGTTCCCTCAGAAATTGCAGCGGACACCATTTTAAGCCAGCAGAAAGTATGAGGCACTTAATTTTGGTGCAAAGGGCAGCGGGTGCCATTTTGAAGCCAACGGTTGGTAACAGGGCCCTTTTATCAGCAATTATCTTGAGGGTGGCTGTTTTCTTCTTGGCATCTAACTATGGCTTCCAGCACAGGAGATGGGGCAGTAATCTCCCCTCAGCCCTCTCCACCAGAGAGCCTATAGCTGGTCCTTCATCAGCCCAGCCTTCAAGAAAAAGGGTGGTAGCAACTGAGGCAGCTGAGGAGATCCCTGCAAAGGCTCCTAAGACAGCTAAGAAAAGAGAAAAGGGGCAACTTAAGTCTTCATTTCACAAGACTTCTTCCAGCAAGCGCATACAAGGTGGCAGAGAGAGCCCGCATCCATTCCAGGTGATCCCGGCCTCTCCTGATAACCCTCTTCCTGTGGGTCTTTCTTCTGATTCAGAGGTTTCTCTTTCTGATCCAGATTCTCCTTCTCCGATAGGAGAGGGTACAGGGCTTTTTGAGAGGTGCAGGCCCCTCTCCTGAGGCAGATCAGTCTCCTTCCTCCCCAGGGTTTCTGGGGTTTCAACCAGCCCCTACTATAACCCCAGATGTTGCTGCCATCATATCCTCAGCCATTGAAAAAGGCATAGCTGCTGGGCTTCAGCGCAATAAATCTTCTAGCCACAGTTCTAAATCTAAGTCTGAGGGTTCCAAATCTAAAAGTAAAAAGAAGCATTCCTCTGGGAAGGCTTCTTCCGAACTTTCTGTGTCTCGGGCTTCCACGGTAGGGGACAAAGAAGAGCAGGCGCCCAGGGATTCAGACCTCTCTGAGGATGAAGATCTGGGCCCCAATCAATCCTCATTTGTGGGACCTGCTCTTTTTCGGTCCTTGTTGTTTAAGACAAAGAAAATTGCTGGCTTTAAACCTATTCCAGCTCTTAAGGCTGCAGCCCCAGAGACGGGGGATTCGAAAGATCCTCTTTTTCTGGAACCCACTGTTGAAAAGGAGGTTGTTCCTTCTAGAATATTTATGAATGTGATACAAAGACAATGGGCCTCTCCTGGCTCCAGTCGTTTGCCTAATGCCCTAGAACGTCTGTATAACATAGGGCCTGCTTTAGCTAAGGCTCTCGATCTCCCCACTATAGACCTGCCAGTGGTGGCCTTTCCTTCTCCTGATGCAGCTGCCAATGCCTCGGAGGATTCCCTTAAACCTAAAGACAAGCGTTTGGAGTTTCAGCCTGGGCTATTAGGGCTTCCATTTCGTCTTCATTTTTTTTAACAGATCTGCTCTCCTTTGGCTAAAACAACTCCAGAGCAGGATTCCCAATAAGGATTCTAGGGCCCATAGGGTTCAATAAGTTGAAAGCAGCTCTTGAATTTTCGGCTGATGCAGCACTCAATGCAGCTTGCTTTGCTTCTAAAGCTATTGCTTCTACCCCTCACATCCAGACAGTTATTGTGGCATAAAAATTGGCAAGTTGATGCCAGAGTCAAGTGGCATCTGGCTTCTTCCCCATTCTCTGGGGGAAGTCTATTTGGGGCCCCTTTAGAGCCTTTATTAGTGGAGTCAAAAGACAAGCGTAAGGTCCTTCAATCAACCTTCCGCAAGTCAGACAATCAAACATCTCCCTTCTATTGACACCCGCCCTTTCGAGGGCAGGACGGGTTTCTCCAACCTCCATCCGCAGTGCCAGTCTCACCCTAGGCAGAGCTCCAATCAACAGCAGGATAGGTCCAATAGGACCTTCCTGCGATACCCTCCCAGGAAATCCTTTGGAGGGGGCTTCAACCAATCCTACAGATATCAAAAGTGACTGGAGGATCTCTCGATAGGGGGCTGACTAGCTGTGTTTGTAGAATAATGGAAAGAAATAATGACAGATGCTTGGGTCCCGAAGACCATCAAATGGGGTCTGGCTCTGGAATTTCTCTCCAATCCTCCAAGGCATTTTGTCCCTTGTCCAGTGTTTTGCGATATTCAAAAGAGACAGCTGGTGGAACAGGCCATTTGCCATCTTCTTCAGATCAGGGCCATTCAACCTGTTCCCAAGGGCCAAGAACACCAGGGGTTCTACTCCTGGCTGTTAGGGGTGCCAAAAGCCTCAGGGGGATGGAGACCAATTCTGGATCTCAAAGTCTTCAACTGATTTGTCATTTATTGACAGTTCTACCTGCAGTCCATCTTGGAGAACATCCGCAAGGGCGTCCTCCTCTCCTTGGTGGGCCTCATGGAGGCGTATCTGCATATTCCCATCCTTCGCGAACACAGACAGTTCCTTAGGTTCGAGTATAGGGGAAATCATTACCAGTACTGAGCCCTCCCCTTTGGGCTGTCATCAGCCCCAATGGTCTTTACAAAGGTTCTGGCGGTGGTAGCGGCCCATCTCCACTCCAGACTAGTCTGGATCCAGGTCTATCTGGATGATATTCTCTTGCTGTCCCCCTACATCAGGCAGGGCCACAGAGACATTCACACCACCATTCAAGTCCTTCAGGGCCTAAGCTTCTCAATAAATCTCACAAAGAGCTCTCTGAATCCAGACACCAGTATCCTTCATCTGGGGGCTTTAATAGATACTGTGCAGGGCAAAGTGTTCAACTCATCAGATCAACAGAACAGCCTGCAGGATCTGGCCAGAACAATCCGCACCTGTCACAGAGTCCAGCTTCTCCAGTTGTCTCCTCTGTTGGGGAAGATGGTGTCCTGCTTCTACATTGTGCCATGGGCACGCCTCCACAGCCATTGCCTGCAATAGTACCTGCTGCTGTACCAGAAGAGCGACCTCAACTGCTCACTGTAACAGGTTTCCATCCCACTGCACGTGATAAAGTCCTTGGGGTGGTGGCTATCACCGGCATTGACTCACGGGGCTCTCTTTTGAGAGCCGGTTCACCTCACGCTCACCACAGATGCCAGTCTGATGGGGTGGGGGGTCCACCTCCAAACAGGGATGGCACAGGGACTGTGGTCACAAGCAGATCATGCCAACACCATCAATTGGTTGGAACTGCAGGCAATCCACCTAGCCCTTCGGTGGTTCCAGAACACAGTGCGCAACACCTATGTTCTCGTCTCACAGACAATATCACCGCAAAGGCATATGTAAATCAGCAAGAGGAGACAAGGTCCAAACCACTAATGATGGAGGCGTGGCTGTTGATGCTTTGCGTGGAAACCTATCTTCTCTCCCTCAGGGCGGAACACATCTCGGGTGTCGACAACGCTCCGGCCGATTGGCTAAGTAGCACCCAGATCAACCACGGCGAGTGGAGCAGCTCACACAATCTCTTCCGGAAACTGTCCCACAGATACGGGAGACCGGTACTTGACCTCTTTGCCACAAGGGAAAACTCCCCACTTCCGTGATACTTCACCAGGTATGCAATTCTGGGGTCAGAAGGGGTGGACACTTTGCCTTCTATACGCATTCCCTCCTCTACCTCTAACACAGAGGGTGGTGCGGAAAATGCTAGACAAGGAGGCAGAAATTCTTCTGGCACCACATTGGCCCTGCCGTCCCTGGTTCGGTGGCTTAATGACGCTATCAGTAACACCTCCATGGTGTATTCCGCTGCACAAGCTGTCCTCTCAGAAGGCTTGATCCATCTTCCAGACCTGCATTGGTTGCAACTAACCGTGTGGAGGTTGAGCGGGAGGCATTGAGAGCGGATGGGCTATCAGACAGTGTCATTCAAACCATACAAATGTTGCGATGCCCATCTATGACTCGAATATATGATGTTACCTGGACAGCTTTTACCTAGTGGTGTTCCTCTTCTAATATTATTCCTCTGTCTGCCTCTCTGGCTAATGTTTTAGACTTTCTCCAACAGGACCTCACCAAAGGTCTTTCACCAAACACATTGAGGCATCAAGTGGCAGCCCTCTCTACAGTCTTAACTCTACCGACAAGTGGGCCTATCTCACACACATTCAACAGTTCCTCTGTGGAGCGACCAACATTCATCCTTCCACTATTCAGAGGTACCCAACTTGGAACCTGACCAAGGTTTTAGACTTTCTCACCAAGGCTCTATTCGAACCATTACAGACCGTCTCTCTACAATATATCACTCTCAAGGTCACCTTCTTGATCTCAGTGACTTCAGCGAGACGAATTTCTGAAATTGTGGCTCTGTCAATTAGAAGCGACCTCTGCATCTTTCATTTGTTCTCTGCCTCGATCCAGCATTTATGCCCAAAGTGAACTCATCCTTTCATAAAATTCAGGAACTTATACTACCTAATTTTTGTTTCCATCCTACTCATAGGTTAGAAAAAAAGTGGCATACCCTAGACATTCGCAGGGCGTTGCATATTTACATCAAATGTATTGCTGCGTTTAGGCATTCTGAGGCCTTACTAATTTCTTTTTAACCAGCTTCCCTTGTCTCCAAGGTCTCTTCTTCCACAGTAGGGCACTGGCTTAGAGTCTGTATATTTAAGGCATACAGGGTGAATGATCTGTGTCCGCCACAAGACATAACAGCTCACTCCACCTGGAGTGCGGCCATGTCTGCAGCCTGGGCTACTCAGACTTTGGTGGAGGAAATTTGTAGGGCTGCCACGTGGACATCCCCAGTCCCTTTTATTCGCCATTACAAGATAGACCTCTTTGCTTCTGCTGAAGCTGCCTTTGGAAGGAGGGTTTTACAATAGGTCCATTCCTTGGACTCCTCTTTCACGTGGACTGGATCCCTCCCAACACAGGCCAATCTTAGGTATGTCCCTATCTGACTGCTGTCTCCACCAATTGCGGAGAATAGGCATTGGTACTTACCTGATATGCTCATTCTCACTACAGGTGGAGACAGCAGTCAGCCCCACCCTGTTCCGGTCAGGGTCCATCCTTTGATAGGACTAGGGTAGGCCTCTCCCTTCCTTTTTCCCTTTTTTCCTTTCTTCTCCATCATATCAACTACACATCAGTCTACAGTCCACCTTCATCAAAAGCTGAGAAGGAGCAGCAAGGAGGATGGTTTTATAAACTGTAGACTCAGCCCTATTGGTTACTGGATGGAGTTAACCCAATCTGATTGCTGTCTCCACCTGCAGTGAGAATGAGCGTATCAGGTAAGTACCAACGCCCAATCTCATATTCAAAATATGAGAAAAGAAGAAAAAACGGGTTGAAACAGTATATAGAAGAAACAGCCATAAGTGTTTTTAAACAAGATCTACGAGGGAAGTGAATTTATTCAATACGTGACTTAGCTTTTAGACCACTGATGCAATTGTACTGGATCTTCTCTTGCATTTAATACAGTGGAAAATCTTACGGAAAAGTCATTTCATTATTAGCACTAATTGTCCTTGGGTCTGTGGCTCTTGACAAAAAAGAACAAATTATGACATCATCCAGAACTTGCAACTTTTTAATCCTCTCCTAAATAAAGCTCACTGAAGAGCCATAACATTGCTAGTATGTTTTTATAAATAGAAAACACAATATACCATAAAAAGACCAAACTTCAGAATTGGTTTCACTCTAAAGCAGCCTCCCCAAGCCTTATGTATGAAGGAGACATTGTGCATGTCAGAAACAAGAATCAGAGCAGAGTAATGGATAGATTATTTGATATATGAAATTGAATCCCCCAAGGATTTCTGTTGGGGCTGGTATGCTTTAATTTATTGATAATAGTTCTGAAATCCAGGGTGACTAGGTTTGTATGGTCACAAAATGATTCAAAGTGGAAAATGTTTAAAAATTATGAAATGCTCCCAGAACATCCCTCCAAGTGAGTGAATTGGCTTTAAAGTAAAAGCTACGCTAAGGATAATTAAATACCAAGTGTTGCATGTGTTTCAATTTTTTTAAAAAAAAATCAAATATATACTCACAGAATCTAAGCCCAATATCTATGCTTCCCTAGTTGGCCATTCAGCCACAAAGAATGTTGAGTTAGACAAACCTTGGCGTGATCCATCAGGGTTGTTTTAAGTGTTGCTGCCAACTTCAACTCTGGGCAAACTGGTGCTCAACAATGCAGTTCCTTTTCATAGGCCATCTTTTTAGGTTGGTAAAACATTCCAATGCTTAAAAATATATGAACACTTTCACAAAAGCTTTCATGGGAAGGCTTCTCTGTTTACAAAATGGACACCATCAATTAGCTTTAAAGCATCTTTAGCAAATAAAGAAGAAAGAATGGAAAGGAAAGGGGGAAGGAAGGAAGGTTTTCTAGAAAAAGCTCTCTAGAATGCTTTCCTACAACCTTCCCTATTTTGCTTTTTTTTTTCCTGAGTTGGTGGACACACTTCCAGACAAGTCTCTGAAACTATTGTTTCTATTTTTAGAGAATACACTGCAAACTTTGGCAAGATGCTTTTTAGATGGGACAGCAAGTTTGGCAGTGTCAAGAGAAGCTCCCATTAATGTCACAGTGCCAACCCTTCTCTTAACACACTGTCATTGAATACATTATACTGGAAACTGCCTACTAGAAAATAATTATATTTAATGTAGATAAAAGGATCTGGCTAACAACATGAATTGATTCTTAATACGCAGCATTCTTGCTTTATTCCAAATTGCTACTTTTATCTGTCAGCCCTTGAACTGTTTTCCTCCCAAAGTTTCCATTTGACATCTCTTTCCTTCTTCCCCTGAATTTTCCTCTTCATAGATTTACAATTGCATTTAGCTTCATAATATCTGATGGATGTTACATTGCACCACAGGTTATGTGTCTAGTATGAGAAACAAGCTCATAACTTCAGAAACAATTTTTTCAGAATTGCAACTTACACTCTTGGTTCTCTGCTTACATTTGAAACTTGATTTATTTTCCTTCCTCCCTCCCTCCTTCCCTTTGTGACGCGTGTTGTTATAAGGGACAAACTGTTGCTATTACCTTTTAAGCAATTTTGTTTAATAAACTTGTTTAAACTAAATATTAATAAAGTCATCCTGACTTATATATCTTTGAAACAGAATATGTCATTCCCAATAAAGGCATGAAATAATATTGATATTTATTTATTAGCTTTGTCCTTGCATTTCGCATGCCATTCTGACACACTAGTTTGTTCTAAAAATGCACAGCTATTGCTGGTTAATTGTCATTAACTAACATGCTTCGTATCTTATTCCATGTATCTTATGCTTAATGAAATCAGGGTTGATTGCTGGAAAACATGATTATCCATCTAATGAGATGTAAAATTTTAGCCGTAAGTTAGAGGAGAGCTCCACAGTATTTGGTGCCCTCTAGAAGACTGTTTATTATGCCACCTGGAGTTTATGGGAGCTGGCATCCTAGGCATCACCAGGGGACTACATTGGGAATAATATAAGGTAGATTATGTTCACAATAAAATGTTTTAGAAGGATGTATTGACCTTTTTTATTTCATTCAATCATGTCTAATTTTTGGAGACTGCATGGACAACTCCTTGCAGTTTTCTTGGCAAGGTTTTATAGAAATGATTTGGCATTGCTTCTTTTTTAGGGCTGAGAGAGATTGACTGGTTAAAGGTAGGCTTTGTGCCTAAGGCAGAATTAAAATTTACAGTCTCCCTGTTTCTAGCCTGATATTTTTATCCCTATACTAAACTAGCTCATATTGAACTTATAACTTCCTTTTTTGCTAATGAAGTAACAATATATACAAAAGCAGATTATTCATCTTGAGTACTTTTATACATATTTTAAGTGTGCAAATGAATGCAAAAATTTTGCCTCTTCAAATCTCCTAAATGCAGTTTTACCTTACAAAATATAAAGCAAATCACCTAACATGGATGTTTTAAAACAATAGATTGAATGAGAAAATTATTTTGCTTCATAGGTGATGCTTTTATCATATATTAACTAGATTTATCTTCCAAGGTTTCAGATCATTGTCATATTATGTTAACAGATAAAGACATAAATATTGTGATTTGTTTCTTCATCATTCAATTTTGTGCTTATTTATCTCCAGGAGTTAAAATAGTTCTGCAGTGTTCTTTTGTTCTCCATCTCTGCCACAATTTTCCTTTGTCTAAAGCAGCCTTTCTCAATATGGGTACCTCCCCATCATTCCAGTTCACTGCTCTGCTAGCTGAGATAAGGCTTGGTTTACAACATCCAAAGAATTCAATATTGTTGCACTTATTGCATAGCAGTGTGAGATCAGCACATCACAATCCAAAACCTGGGGACATGAATTAAGTTATTTTTCCTTTTAAAAGTAAATAAAGGGTTGTTTTATACAGAGAGAAGAACATCAGTTATTCAAGGTTAACTCAATCCTGCAGTTTGGTTCAGAATGAAGAGATTGTTTATGCTGGTTAATAGTGCTTGGAGTCAATACATTAGGAGGGTGGCCGGCCTGGTTGAGGAAAACTGTTGGGAATATTTCAAAAACTAATCCACAAACGTAATGAATAATGAGGTTTTTAGGGAATTGGCATTGAAACCAACAGGATACATGAGCTCTAACCCAGGAAACAATATCTTGTTCAAGCCCAGTTTGTCATGTCTGATAGACTCATCATTCTAGCTATCTTGATGGCAATGCCGTACAGGTAGTCTTCCACTTACAACAGTTCATTTAGTGACCATTGAAAGTTACGACAGCAGTGAAAAATGTGACTTTTGACTGTTTTTCAGTTATTACTTTTGCAGCTTCCCACAATCATGTGATCAAAATTCAGATGCTCGGCACCGGGTTCATATTTATGGCCGTTGCTGTGCCCCAATGTCACATGAACATCTTTTTATGACCTTCTCACAAGTCAATGGGGAAGCCAGATTCACTTAACAACCAGGTTACTAACTTATCAACTGCAATGATTCATTTAAATACTGTGGCAAGAAAGATTGTAAAATGGGGCAAAAGTCGCTTAACAAATGTCTCACTTAACAACACAAATTTTGGGCTCAATTGTAGTCACAAGTCGAGGACTACCTATCATAATAGTGTTCTAGAATGTTGTTTTTTATTTCCAGGTTCATCTGGAACCCTGGAATTTCTTGCTTGCCTCTATCATATCTTTTTAAGAGGAAAGCCAAACAATCTAATCCTTGGATACCAAATGCAAATGAGCTGAAAGGAATAATTCATTCTTGCAGCAAACATTAATTTAGTGAATGGATCTGTGTATTTCCTTAAGTTCTAGAACTGTAGAGAGTTAGCAAAGATGAAATTTACAGAGATAGGCCAGATCCGTTACCAAAGTGACAAGGGGAAAATTGTGGTGTAGGTCCAAAAATACAAGAAGGGATGTACAAAAACATAAATGGGGTGGAGGTAGGGAAGTAAAGCATAGTTAGTCAGGTGTGCAAGTTCCAATTATTATAGTCAATATTAATAAAAATAATTTTAGCCTTCAAGCGGATTTGATTTCTAGTTTGGTCTGTGTTGTGGCCCAGCAGGAGCCGTTGGAGCTGCCACCAGACTCTGACAGCAAGGGGCCTATGAGTCGGCCCCTGGAGGATGTGGAGAACCCTGGACAGGGTTCTGACTCCAAGCAGGGCGCAGAGAGACTGGTTGACCACCAGGTGGTGCCTGAGCCTTGGATCAGTGGGGAGGAGACAAGGGAGAGTAATCCAGAAACCAACAGTGAGTTGTTCCAGGATGCACGACATCGAAGAGCTACTCGGCATCAAGAACAATTACATAATTACAGGAGGTAATTACGCTCAGCTGATGGTCATTAGGCTCCTCTCCAGACTATAAAAAAGACTGCTTCTTGCAGAAGTAAATGCTTTGACTAAAGAGAAACTAACTTGGCAGGCTGGCTTACTGCCAAGGTTTGTCAGACTTGCTGCCAAGGTCCTTATCTGTTTGCTTGTTTGGCTTTCAGCCACCAAGATTCTGGTCTTGTTATTAAAGGACATTCCATTCAAGCTTGTTTCAGCTTTTGTTACTGGACGGAGGAGGGGGTCAGAACAGGTCTGCATCGTGGGGCTGACAATAACAAACACTTTTAGGATAGAAAAACAAGAAAGTCCAGTTGTCTCTTGGGGGAAAAAAAAGCACCTTTGGGACTGTTGTGGCCCGCTGGCGGCCAGCAGAGCTGGATGCACAGTTGGACAGTGAGGAGGTTGGGAAGGAACATGGGCCAGCCCTGGGGGCTGAGAAAAGCTCAGACGAGGGCTCTGTTTCAGAGGTAGTGAGGGAGATAGACAGCAATGAGGCAGAGGAAGAGCTGGAGCTTGTTCCCAGTGTGCGCATGCACAGAGCTGCCAGAAGACAAGAACCACTAGGAAAGCAGGGTCGACTTGGGAGTAAAGCCACACCTTGGAGCTGATTGGCCCCTCCCATAGGAAACAAAAGAGGAGCAAACGGGGAGTGGGCTTTTGCAGGAAACAATTCATTCCTTTGGTTGTTTCAAGAGTGGAAAATTCTGTTTGTGACTCATAAGAGACTCTGCCAAGTGTTGCCTTGCCCTGTGTTCGTAAACTAGTTATCTGGCAGCTCGCCAAGTGAGATAAGTTCGTGTTGATAAATATTCCTCTGAAAGACTGTTTGTCAAGCCTTGCTGACTGTGAATGAAACGAATTCACAGTCATGTAAATAACAGTGGTTTTGTTGGAACCAAGACTCTGCTTCATGCTTTTTAAGGAAGACTAGGTCAGAAGAGGGACTTTTAAGATAGAAACAATTTATGGCATGGCCTGTTTCTTAAGTCACAACTCATTTTGAGGAATGTACAAAGCTACATTAAACTTAGAAATAAGCACAACATGTATTGATATAGAGCTGATTTGCCCAAACTGTTGTTCTCCAGAAATTGCACTCTAAATGCCTGTCGCTGCAGATCCAAATCATAGAAGCTTCTTCCATTTTCCTGGACAATATTATTGAAGTATCCAAATGCCTGAAAAGGAGATTCAGCCTTTGTCTTTCATCCATATTCTCAAAATGTTTGAACAAGTTCTTTTATATACCTAAAGGTGTTTCAATTTTTTTTTTAAACTGGAGTTTATGAAACACACAGCAGCAACAATAACTCTACATATGTTTGTGTGTGTTTAAGTCATACAAGTAAAATTACATTTTTTTCACATTTCACCTAACATTGTAACAGATATGGTTTTATTTATCTTTCAATGAGGAGCAGCCAGTAGAAAAGTTTGAACATTTTGATGAAACTGTATTTACTTCTCCCATTTTTAAAAACCCTGCTTCCTGAGAGGTATAATAGGGGATCCAAATATCTTTCTAGTAAGTGCAACCTGACAGGATAGGAATGCATTTTTGTAGCAAAAGGATTTTTCCCACCAAGCAGAAATGTTAAATACTACATGGATAACAGTTGTATCAGCATCAGAACGACTCTAATGCATCACATATAATCCCGTTATGTCAAATTTCAATAAATCACTCTCCAGTGCTGCAATTTAGTTCAATTTAAAAACAGATAACATTTGCTAAAACATTTTAGAGAATTGTTACTTTTGCTATTCCATCTCACCATGGGACTTAGCCTTCTATACTCACCCTTCAAAAGAAAGGAAGTCATCCTTCTCTCATTTCCTATACTACTTTCATCTATATGCTCCCCAGTGCAATTTGTATTTTAAAATACCAGACATGCTAGCTCTCTTTGTATAGTTACTCTTCCACCTTCAGCCAGTCATTCTGTCTTAGCTCCACATATTTTACAAAATGAAAATAAAAGGAAAGAGTGTTAATTGCAAAATTTCGAGCACTTGGGCAAAAGGCAGGACCTAAATCTAACAAAAACATATAAATCCTCTTGCAAGAGTTGTCTGTGCGCTTTTTATAAATTAACACTTTCTTCAAATAAAATTATTTTTTATGATGCTATTCAAGTCTTTTAGGATTCCCAAATGTGTGTTATGAGAGACATGAGGAAGGTTAGACCATAACTCAGAAAGAAAACAGATAAAAATATTATAAAGAAGCTGCTTCTGATGTTATAAATGCATTTATAAGTTTACATCATAATTCCATAAGTTACTGTTTCTAGTTTTCTAAACCATAAATCACAAGCTCATTTTTTCTTTCTTTTTCAGCAAAAAGTTTGTAAGTTTTTTTCCAGCCACTAATAAATGTAACTCATATTTCTCTATGCAGACAAGTTAATCTTGCTATCTCTGCTAGTTCAATCATCTTCAGCCATTCCTCTTTTGTGGGTATATCAGAGTCTTTCCAGTTTTGTGCCCAAGGTGACTCAGTGGTTAAAGTGCAGTACTGCAACTTCAGCTGACTGCTAGCTGCAGTTCAGCAGTTCAAATCTCTCCAACTCAAGGTTAACTCAGCCTTCCATCCTTCCAAGGTGGGTAAAATGAGGACCCAGATTGTTGGGGGCAATATGCTGACTCTGTCAAGGGCTGTAAAAGCACTATGAAGGGGTATGTAAATCTAAGTGCTATTGCTATTGCTATACAATATAATAGTTTCACAAACAATGTTTACATTTCAAAAGTTTGTCATACAATATCCTTGCTACCTGAAAAATGCAGAGTGCATTCACGTTTGAATTACAAATACTTCTTCCATACATCTTCAGTCTAGTATTTCTTTTTTAATTAGATTGTTTTAGGGTTGTTTTCAACTTCTTCTCAGGAGATCCGGTAGCACATACATCGCATTTCCTTCTTATTTCTATTTCACATCAATTTCATGAGATACATCAGCCTAAGAACCAGAGTCTGGCCCCCAAAACCACCCAATGAATTTCGTCAGTGAAGAACGGGCTTCCCAAGTTGTTTTACTTTTAAACCCGCTTCCTGTTTCTTATATTAAAATATAATCTATTTTATTTCTTCAGTTAATTAAAAAGGAAAAGGGCAAACAATGCAAGCAAATCACAAGATTTTTAAATTGCCAACCATATTCAAGCAACTTTCATCTTTACAGCAAAGCCATTAATCACCATAAACTCATTTTGTCTAAAAGCAGTAGTAATAGATTGTTCTATGTAAATCACTTTATTGCCTTTTCTGATGTCAGTTTACTGAAATAGAGTTGCTAATAAATACTTCCCATGGGAACACAGTTTGTTTTGAAGGTTGGTGGGATAGGTCTCTTTCATTTCAATTGGTGGCCAAGGGCTGTGTGTTGAATTTAATTTCTGAAAAATAATACTCTCAAAATATCAAAATGGCTCTCCTCCCTCCCTCCCTCCCTCCCTCCCTCCCTCCCTCCCTCTTTCTCTCTCCCTCTCCCTCCCTCCCTCTCTCTCTCTCTCTCTCTCTCTCTCTCTCTCTTTCACACACACACACACACACACACCAGAGGTGGTATTCAGCAGGTTTTGACCAGTTCTGGAGAACCTGTAGCAGAAATTGTGAGTAGTTCGGAGAACCAGTAAATGTCACCTCTGGCCCCATTCCCCATCTATTCTCTGACTCTCGAGTCCCAGCTGATTGGGAGGAAATGGGGATTTTGTAGTATCCTTCCCCTGGAGTGGGGAGGGAATGGAGATTTTACAATAACCTTCCCCTGCCACACCCACCAAGCGATGCCCACAAACTGGTAGTTTAAAAAATGAATCCCAATACTGATGCACATACACACATACAAGAATCTGAATTGGAATGCAAAGTCACAACATAAATTCTAGAACAAGATGCTCTCAGAATATGATTATAATGAGTTCAAAATATTTTGATCTAGAATTAACAAACTACTTTGCCTGGGCCTTCTGTTGTACACAACTGAATCACATAGTGCTGCTTGGTGAATTGTATCACAATTATTTTAAATAAGGTTAAATTGGGTTTTAAAAATGGAGACCCTGCTGCTTGGTTGAACACTAGCACATAAATGAGCCCAGTCTGTCTACATTCTGAGCTGGCTGAAGAACTCCATAGGGTTGCCTTGTTACATGGGAGATCATAAAGATCAGATATTTCTAGTTTCAGCATTTTACTAATAGCCAGCATTTTACAAGATTCTTTACCATATTGATCAATTTTTTAAAACAGATTTTTTAAAAAGCACAGCAAAAAACCAAGGTTGAACTAGATGTAGCACTGCTCCAGAAACAACTATTAAAGGCAGATGTGATCTTCCAAAGGTCTCCTCCAAGTGTGCAAGTAGTCAATGTAAGTATTTTCAGGCATTGAGTAGAGTAGAGAATGGAGTAGAGCAGAGAAGCCACCTTTCTTTTTCTTAATTGTACTATAAAAAATTAAGAAGAGGGAGGGAATACTAACAAAGTTTCTAGTTTTGAGGGTCCTGTTTCTTCAAGTGGTGGCTTTATCTCTATGCGTAGAGTCATCTTTGAGGCAGCAATGCTCTCATAGTTGCCATGGGGAAACTCCCTGATGGGTTGTTCCTTCCATCATTTTTCAAAGCTTGGAAAGGGAATCCAGAGGAGGTATTCAGCAGGTTTTGACCAGTTCTGGAGAAGCGGTAGCGGAAATTTTGAGTAGTTGGGAGAACCGGTAAATACCACCTCTGACTGGCCCTGCCCCCATCTATTCTCTGCCTCCGAGTCTCAATTGATCGGGAGAGAATGGGAATTTTGCAGTAACCTTCCCCTGGAGTGAGGAGGGAATGGAGATTTTACAGCATCCTTCCCTTGCCACATCCACCAAGCCACGTCCACCAAGCCATGCCATTCCCACCAACCTACGCCCACAGAAATGATAGTAAAAAAAAATGTATCCCACCACTGAGGAAATCTGACAGTGATAGCAAAGTAATCCCAAGGAATGTATTTTAAATCAAGTCAACAGTTGCAAACGAAGCAGTACTGTACCAGTCCATTCTTGCCTTTTTGTTTCTCTTGATGGTGACAAAAAGTGACAGGCTTTGAAAATCCACCCAAAGCCACGTTCCCATTTCCTCCAGCACTCTTAGTGCCAAATTATGCTAAAGCAAACAGCCCACTGTTGAATGAAAGAGCCCACAGCATTCTACAATGTATTCGAAACCAAAAGTATTCCTCTTTAATATTTGCATTAAGATTCTTTTCCCTCTCTAATCGTCAATGTTTTCTGGCCAAATGCACTGAAACTCCGTCAGGGCAAAATGACAAAGGCACTCTGGATGAAAAGAAATGGTATATTAGCAGCTACTTCAGAGAAATGGGCAAGCAAGCTAGAAAGAATTCAAGGAGATGCCGTAAGAGAAGCAGGCTTCCAGGGCAGATAGGCCAAGGCAAACAGAAAGAAAGGAACCCTTTTATCTTTGCAAAGATGAATTGTGCAAGTTTTTTTCACGTATTCATTTTTACCTTTCTTTTTTTTGTTGAACAGGAAAAGAAATGGTAAAATTGCAAACAGCAGTTATTGAAGATAGGATAAAACATTTTTTTTCAGAGAAAGAAAGTTGAAGAAAAAGACAATTCAGTAAACAAATTAACTGCATAAGAGAAATATCTATAAAGGTGATTATATATGACATTTTATGATTCCAGTATGCTCCAAATACCCCCCCCCCCCAATTTCAGGAACATGTTAAAAAGAAAAAGATGACAGTCATGACTATATAACCAAAGCTCTCTTACAACATACATAAAAAAGGGAAGTGGTTCCAATCATATAATCATAGCCGCCATCTAGACTCATTTTGACCTTTCAGGAGACGCAAATACACCCTCATATAAAGTCTTCCAGATTTCCCTATGTTGAAAACCTTCCAAAGATACAATTTAAAAGCACTTATTCCAATTAAAAGCTATTATGTCCTGGTACTTAATCTTTCTTGAACTCTTGATCTACAACAGAGTTCCCTTGGTCACTGCTCGCTCCTTGCCAATTCAATTTTATAGATAGTATTTCCATTTTAGGCCACCCAACTCCATAACAAGTCTGTGTGGCTTTTAGATAAAAAATTACAAGAAAAGAAAATACATCAGGAGTTTAAAAAAGAAGACAGCTAATATAGATATAATAAAGATGGAGATGGTTTTCACAGGAGGCAGGCATAAGTGCTAATCTCCAGGCATATCTAGAGAGCCAGTTTGGTGAAATGCTTAAAGGATTTAAGGACAGACAATACTCAGCCTGAAGTCCATATTCAATCAAGAAATGCATTAGGTCCCTTTAGGCAGGTCATCCCTTATTACATGAGGGAAGTGGAGATAAATTGAAGGTCTCCAAGTAAGATGTCCTAATTTATTGGAGAAAGGAGGGCATAAAAAATCACACACACACACACACACACACACACACACACTTCCAAGAATGCCTAGGGCACATGTTCATGATTTGAAAATAGAAATGTCAAGCCCTATACTTATTAGAAATTTCTCTGAAATGTATGGATTCTCTCATAAAATCAAAAAGAGAAGTAACCCCTATTTTAGTAACTTAACAGTTTCTTCAGAAAGAGGTGTTTTTTTTGAACAATAGTGACTTTTAGCTGAAGCTTTGCCTATATAAAGTTTGTTTTTGTCAAGGACATACGGTTCATTATGGCTGCAAAGTATACGCTGACAATAAATAAAGCATCAGCTTTATTTAAAATTAGTTTAATTCCACTATGTCTTGTTCTTAAGTCCATGCAGGATACAAATGTTTGGAATTCCACCATGGTTATAAAAATTATACTAGCTATTTGTGAAGGCATCAAAGGATTAATCTTTGATCCTTTTTGCATGAGTCAAACCATTCTCCCAATACATCCAAAAGAGTCAATCTCTTTTTAATTATACTTTAATTTCAGCTGCAAATAGAGATGGACTTCTGTTCAAATAATTCTCAAATCCTAACCATAGCTAGTAATATTCAACACATGTTCTGACTTTAAATTAACTGCTCATGAACTAGGAACTGAAAGAAAAAGCCTTCTACTAGTTGTTCTGTCCCATGAAAGAAGAAGTATGAATGATATAAACCAGATCAGTGATGGTGAACCTATGACATGCATGTAAATAGTGACATTTTGGGTAACACACCAACATTTACCAACATGTAGCAACAACTATTCTTGAAAACGTGCCCTATTATCACACATTTTTTGGAGAGCATGAGAGCACTTCCCATTTATTGTGCAGCATGCGCAACGAGTTTTCAAAAGTTGTAGAGGTTGCAGGAGAACATTCTCCAAAGCCACTTTGAGAACAAAGGCCCTGTGTAATCTGGAGCAGCCTCAGGTAGGCCACAGGGGCCTGTCAAGAGAAAGTGAACACTTCCTGAAGGTAAGTGGTGAGCAGCAGATCCTGGGAAGCACTGGGCCATGGGCAATCCCTCGTGTGCCTTGGGGAGCGTGTCCTTTTTAAGTGGCAGTGGTTATGCTAGGGCTCATTCTCAATTTTGCCCCAAGTGCTGCAGTTCAGGATGGCCTAGATGAAAGGAGAATTTTTTTTCTTTTTTGTTTGGGTGACACGCCGTGTCACATTAGGCATTTTCTTAATTTTTTACTCACTTAGCCAAAATATTTGCCATCACTGAGCTAGAAGAATTATATCAGTGCAGTCTCAAATGGAAAGAATGAGAGATATAGGTTTGAGGTCATATCTTAGGGCCACACTGAGAGACCAGGTGAATAAATGCATCAGAAAATATTGTTTTGTCTCTAATGTATGAAAAGGGCTGGATATGAGATATTTGTGTGTGTGTTGATATAGTAAGAAATTAGAGGGTTGTTTTACTCCTATGATTTGGTCTTTTCCAGCCTTAGCTCAGCTTGGTTTCAGTTACAGCAGGGCTGTCAAAC
Organism: Thamnophis elegans; assembly: GCF_009769535.1. Taxonomy (NCBI): domain Eukaryota; kingdom Metazoa; phylum Chordata; class Lepidosauria; order Squamata; family Natricidae; genus Thamnophis; species Thamnophis elegans. Next base: position 75,535,396 of record NC_045544.1, read on the forward strand.
TCCCAGCCCGCGGGCTGGATGCGTCACAAGCTGGCCACTCCCACGCCCGATCTAGTAAAGGGGAAAAAATTCCTGATACATCACGTGATGACACCGTGACAACATGAGCTTGGCACTCCTGAGTTACAGCATACATTAATCAAAAGGAATATAGTGGTAGCTTCTATCATTAGAAATCAGCTGCAGCTCACAAATATGCATTTTAATAAAGTTTATTAGTCCAAAAAGGTACCATTAGACTCCTCCCAATTTTTTGCCATCATTGACCAACATGATATTCATCTTAAATAGCATACATTAATGCAATTATGGAAAAAAATATAATAATTAAAGATGCAAATGTGATGTTAAATTCCATGTTCCTAAATTATGGAATTTATTGAGCTTGGGGTTGACAAAGAGGGAGAGATCCATTTATCTTACATAAATGGAAAGAAACTTACCTTCCTGGTGTAGGAAGTTAAAATCCACCCATCTCCTAGAGAAAATGGAGTTTTTTAGGAAATATTAAAAAGACAGAATATTTCCTCTAAATGGGAGACAGAAACTCAGGTCCCCCCACCTATGTCAATGAGCCATTAAGGCCTGAGCCAGTCTATTCTACATAAAAAAGATCTCCTTACTTCAGCTCCAGGGTGATGGGATTAAGGCATGATGGTATTAGTCTTCTACCCATCTCACCACATGGCACCTGGGAGGATTGCATCAGCCAGCAGAACAAACAGGCTTGGGTCTCAGCACAGCCTACATAGTTGCCCCTGCACTGCCCCTTGGGAGTCTCACCACCAACCATAATCATTTCTTACACAGGAATGGGAAGCTCTGGGGTGGGACCCAACAGAGGGCATAAAACCAGGGCACTCTGGAACGAGCTCCCCATGAAGATCCGGACCCTTACTACCTCCTAAAGCTACTAAGTCCTGGCTGTTCCGGCAGGCTGGGGGCTGTTAAAACACCCAGCCCTGTCTTAATTGTGACTGTTGTGGATTTTAAAATTGTTTGTATTGTCTTATTTATTCCCTCCCCTGTGAGCTGCCCAGAGTCCTTTGGGAGTGGGCGGCATAAAAACCAACAAACCTAAACCTAAACTACTCTCGGCTTTTCTACTCTTTTTTCTTTTTCATCCAACATCTTGAAGCATGTGATTCCCCCTTTTCTGTTCAAGAGCTCATGCTCCTGTCCATCCGGATCCTGTCCACCATTAAACCATCTTTCCAAGTAGTCTCCATGTTTCCAGTGTCTTTTTCCCCCACTTGAAACTGAACCCAGATGGACATTTCTTCCAGCACTGATATTAAGGAATGGATTCAGGATATGTATATGTTATCAATCTTTGTAATCCAGCACAGCTGTTCTCTTCCCCGCCCTCCCGACCTACTTACTTTTCTACAAAAAAACCCTGACCCTCTTTTGTAAAAGACTTTAGAATTCTGCAGGTCTAAGAATACAACAGACTTCCCTATTTAGGCATCCTGTGAATATTAGTGATTGTCCTTTGTGGCTAACATTTCTGATAGAACATCAGGATGGAGAACTGAAAGTGTCATAGAAGATCAAGGAATTTGCTCCAAAAGAAACTGACCCCAGATGAAAACCACTTTTTGAAACTCCTCACTGTTTTGAAAATTGAAATCTTAAGGAGATTCACTAACATAAAACACATGTGAGTTATGCTGAATCAAGCTAGAGACATATACAATATATTCTAATATTCTCATGGCCAATTAAAAGACCACAAGCAGATCGAGGCAGTATAAGTGCCTCTGAGATTGGAAATACCCTATTGTGATTATTATTTTTCACTGACAGCCTTATCTTCCACTAGTTGCAAAAATCATTTACATATTCTGCTCTGCTTATTTTTTTTAGAAAATATTTTGCTTTTGCTGGCTTTATCTAACAATGATGAGTAACAGAGAAATGTACTCTGGAATACGAAGCAATGTAGTAGTATGTATTTGTGTTAGCAAAATTGATTGTGAAGATAACTTTTACTGTCTGTCAAGAAACTTGTTTCTTGGAGATGAAATGGCATCCTTCCAGTTTGTTCCTTGGCACAGATATACTGTAGTTCATATTTGATCCTATGGGGCCTTTCTCCCTAACCATTTCCTTAAAAAGTAAGTATAGTTGTAACAAAATTATTTATTTAATGTTTTAAATAATGTGCTGATTATATTTCCTGATAGTGGCTAACAGATTTATAGCAGTTCTACTTTCATAAGAAGTTTCAAAATACAGATTTTAAATTACCAAATGTGATAGGTCAGAGAGATAATTGACTGTTTTCCTTTCTTTTTTTCCTGACGTACTTGCATGTAGCTAGATGCAATTTCCCCAAACTGAAGCAATATAGTTTCCAGTTGCCCGTGTCACAATTGACCATAACAAAGGAAAAATGAAGGGCATATGAATTTTCTAAATAATATAAAGGCCATGCATTGTTGTCTGAGTTATATTTTAGAAATGAATAACAATTATTCATATACACTTAGCTAGCAATCTGTGTACATTCTGAAGGGAAATATTCAAGACAATTGGAAATTAAGTACATTCAGTTAGAAGAAAGTAACCCAGGGTCCATTAATAAATACATATAATGGATTGTTCATTACTTGGTCAACTACACAATTGTTTAACCCATTGTTTGGCAACTTTAAGGTGTGTTGATTGGTTTAAACTGTCTATGCTGGTTCAACTTGTCTTCACAAGCAAATGTAGCTTGTTAAAAGGAAAATTCAATGTTATACATTGTTTTTATTTGCAATTTGCCTGGAATATTGTCTCACTGATATTAGCTCAACTCAATATGGACACACTTGTTTTATTTTAAAAAAATAGAAAATTAGATTGCAATTGCTTTTTCTGATTTATTCTTCAACTATTCTGCAACCTTGTGATTTCTTATTCAAATTCTAACCAGATCAGGTTCTACTTATCTTTTGGGAATCAGTCATAATTGATTAAGTGGGATTCAATAAATATATTCCTTACTAAATATGTTTAGGAGTGCAGTTACATATTTTCCTCTTTTCACTATTATTTATTGTTAAACAAGAGATTAATTTGTTTGAAGACACAGTATTACAGCGTCTGGGGTCATACATTTTTGAAATACAGTTTGTTTTTAATGACTCTTCCTTTGTCTCATCCCCCTAAGCTACACATTGTTATCTATCTATCTATCTATCTATCTATCACAAAGCCTGGATCAAAACCAACAACCACAAACCACACCTTATATTTTAATTCCATGTACACACTGTCCAGGGATGGGTTCCGGCAGGCACTACTGCTGGATTGCTCATGTGCACATCACGCGCACATGCGCAGTGCTATTAAAATTGTTCTGCTCATGCACATAACTGAAAAACAAGATGGAGAACTGGTTCGGGGGTGTAGCAGGCCTGGGTCCAGCAACCCAGGCCACCAAATGACTACTAGTTCAGCCGAACCGATCCAAACTGGTAGGAACCCACCACTGACCCTGTCACATATTTGGAGAAAAAGCCCATATTATTTCTGTAAAATATATGCCTTGCAGCAGGGTTCCAGCCTCCATTACTACCGGTTTGGCGCATGAAAATTGTTTGCACGCGCTTGCTTTGCTCATGCGCACACCAGACACACACTTCATGCACTTGCATATTTGCACTTAAAATGATCTGCTCATGGATACAACATAAAAAAACGAATAAAAAATAAAAAAAATCAATGAAAATTGTTCTGCGTATGTGCAGAACAGAAAATCAAGATGGCACCACCGAGGGGAGAGAACCAGTACAGACACGTGTCCGCTGGAGTTACTACCTATTTGGCCAAACCGGACCAAATAGGTAGGAACCCATCTCTGCCTTGCAAGTTACATACATACAGCTGCACATAGTGTTTTCTTGCCCAGTCCTAGCACAGCAAATACATTTCCATTTGCAATGGAAATACAATGTCTACTCTGTGGAATCTGGAACACTGTATTTTGGATCTTCTACTAATCTTGGCAATGCTTCTTCAAAAGGAATTGGGATCTATGAAGCTGGCAACCTTTGTATAATGAATTGCTAGGTGTGAGAAAGAGAAGCTTCGAAAGAGATTTTAAACAATGTTCCCAGCTTTAAATCAATTTGTAATCTAAAACTAGTTCTTGGAACTATGGGTGCAAGTAGCAGAGAAAGAAAAGCTACAAGTGCACTATCTTGATTTATGGCTTTTGTTTTAACAATTTCCGATAGCAAAAAAAACACAGCAATATAGCATACACTCAATGAATAAATGTACAACCTTTTTTGATAGCAGATCTCTTAGACTCAGTGCATCAAAGGAGCACATACTTTGGAGTACTGGAACAAACTGTTGTTAAAGTAAGTGAAGGACACATTTAGTACTAAGTTCATTTGTCAAGTTGACAAGACTTGGAAGCCCTCTGCATGCACAATGAAGGAGCATCTGGCTATCAAGAATATTTAAGTCCTTGCCTAGTTAGTTTTTTAAAAAATCTGCCATGCAGTATGAGTGAAAGATTCAAAGAGGAAAACACTTCAGTGTAGGAAAAAGAGATGTGCTTATGTATTCAAATTTGCTGATCCATTTTAATCACTTTCAGAAAAGTGTGGTACACTAAGTCTTAGTCACATTGATTGAGGAAGACTGGAAAAGAAACACCAAAGCAAATACATTAAGCATGACTGTGGAATCAACTCTATTGTTATACTATATTGTTATATTAGGATCAGAAACAAAGACCCGAATGTCCTTGTATCTTTCCTCTATATCCCTGCCTCAATGACACCAAGCATACATTTCATCTCTCAAAACAAGACATTAGTAATTGGGGCTGAAATTGTGCTTGGACCGTGTGAAAATGGTCTTCTGTCTTCTGAACACTGACTTATTTTCTCCACCTATTCAGGTCTCGGTGAATTCCTGTGCCTTAGTCAGAATTGCCTTATTGTTGTGCATCTGCAAATTTTCTGTCAAAAACTCTAGATGCGAATGAAGGTCAGAAATTACTGTCCCTGGCAAAAAGCCAGCTTTGTTGACATTCAGCCAACTTACATCAATCAATCTTTATTTGTCCTTTTTGATAGACTAAAGAAGGACAAGAAGATGTCTAGGGCCTCCTCCTGTTGATAGGGAGATGACTCTGTATTAAATGAGAGCATCTCAAGGTTGGCTGTCTGGTATCATTGACTAATGAGCCATATATTCAAGGGGGGGAAGGGCAGGGGGGGAACACAACAGAGGTCACAGACACTTCTAAGACAGCCCTTTGTGAAAACTGGGTCCTTGGGAAAGGAGGAAAGCTGAATCAAGAGACATTTTGGAGCTTAGTAAAATTTGTTGCTGTTTTATTACTGAGCTATAGAACTTTATTCCCCCCCACACAGTTAAATTGTTTTTGCGGTTTTGTCCAGGAGCCAAGAGTATATTGCTTTCATGGATAAATTATATATTGTTATCTTTTAAAAAAAATACAAGTGGCTGTGATTTTTTTTTTGACTGTATCAACAAAGGTCAATACTTAATTTTGTTTGAGCCCAGGAGTGTGGATTTTTTTGCTTCATTGTCATCATTTTCTCCCCAAGACACAATGTTCTCATTTCAAGATTACTTGGTAACCCATTAGAGGAATTTTTTTTTACCCTATCTGTGTTTCTTTTAAAAAAATTTATTTTTAAAACGAACAAAAGCTGCATTCTAATTGATCAGTGAAACTGCCGTGGGGACTAAAGCTTCAAATACCAGTACTGAATTTTTTGCCAGAGGCCCTGCTTTTTATGATAAACTTACTGGTCATTTTTATCATGAAAAGTTTCAGAAGTCATCCTGCTCACTGATTTAATTTAATTTTTTAAAATTACAATAAGATTAGGATAAATCTGAACTGTTAGGTAAGATGGGTTACAATGGCTCACTGATCGATTGACTGACTGACTGACTGACTGACTGATTTGTGATCCATGTAATCATTGTTTTGTTTTATTTATTTTCCTGATTCATCTAAAATAATTTTTAGATGAATTTTTATGACGTGCTTGCTTAGAAACATTTATTGAGAGGGAGTCTGGCTACTTTGGTCCTCTACTAGAAACTTCATAATTTCATAGCCTCGCCAGTGATAGATATTTATTTTCTCTAACTTTGCTTAATTCACTTGTAGTAGCTAATCTCAACTAGTATTCAAGTAAGAAATTTTAACTTCTCTATAAAATTTGCTTTCTTTACAAGTACTGTGTACAAATAAAGCATAAACCAAGCAAACGGCAGCACACATCCTTTTGAATGAGATGGGATGTGTTTCTTTACAGAGGTTAAGCATTGCAAAAGAGTTTATTTCTGCTTCTAATTCTCATCTCTTTCTCCTTTATCTGTCACAATTTTTTGAACTTTGTTATTCCTTTGCAATTTTATCTATCACAATTTTTTCATTATAATTTTATTGTATTATTATATATTCCTTTGGATTTACTTGACATCAGTTTCCATTCTTTCAGTTGAGAAGGATTTTTCTTTGTTCACATACTGTTCTGTTTTTGACACTGCACCCCCCTCCCTTGTGGTTGTAAGCCGCCCTGAGTCCCCTCAGGGAAAAGGGCGGCATATAAATCCCAATAAAACTCTAAACTCTAAACTCTAATTTGGTGTGACACCTTCCTTCCTTGATAGTTTTCCTAGTCAAAATCTCCTCAGATATAACCCATTAGATTCATAGTCAATTAAATAGCTAATAAACTTGCCAGGTCTAACAAGAAATCTAAGTATATTTAAAGACCACAAGATAGGAGGAAGAATAGGGGAAAACTAATGAGAACAATGACCACGAAAGTATCATCTGTATACTCTAATACAGTGATAGCGAACCTTTTTTGGCTGCCGTGCCAAAAGTGGGGGGAGCACAAGGGGGGTCGTGCGCCGGCGTGCCACACCCATAATGCTATGCGTGCGACACCACCACCACCTGCACGCATGTGCGCGACCAGCAACATCCCCACCCTACATTTGCCATGACTTTTTTGGACTTCCCAGGTTCCTGAGGCTTTCTAGGAGCCTGGTGAGGACGAAAACAGCTTTCTCCCCGACGCCCTCCGGAGGCCTCAGGAGCTTCCCTGAAGGCTCCGGAGGGCAAAAAATGGACCTACGGGGAACCCGGAAGTTTGGGAATGGTGACTTCCGATTTGTCTGTAGGAGCGATTTTTGACCTCCTGAGTCTTCAGGAGGCTTCCTTGAGCAAAAAATGGACCTACGGACAAACCAGAAGTCATTCTGGTTTGCTCATAGGGCCTGTTTTTGCCCTCTGGAGCCTTCAGAGAAGCCTGAAGGCCCCAGAAGTCGAACTTCGGGTTCCCCATAGGTCCGTTTTTCACCCTCCGGAGGCTTCAGGAGCTTTCAGGAGGCTTCCCTGAAGGCTCCGGAGGGCGAAAAACGGCCCTACGAGCAAACTGGAAGTGATTTCTGGTTTGCCCCTTAGGGCCAGTTTTCGCATGCTGCGGAGGGCGAAAAATGGCCTCAAAAGAAGGCTGGCCAGCTGACAGGGCAATGACTTGTGTGCCCTGACCAATGGCTCCATGTGCCACCTGTGTTCACCATCACGGCTCTAATATTGTGCTTGAAAAAGAAGCCCTGCTGCTTTAGAAGGCATGGCAAAATGGGGGACAAATACAAAATCTAGTCATACTTCTTCCATTGACAAAGTAGGAAAAACCTGCACCGAAAAACCTGTTCTACAAGTGACAGAATTTCATTTAGTTAGCCTAGTCCCAGAATACAATATTTGAAGTGGTTGATGGCCAGATATTCAAGATAGGCAGGGTACGATAATCTTACCTGAAGAATAACAATAATGCTTAGACTTATATACTGCTTTACAGTGCTTTACAGCCCTCTCTAAGCAGTTCACAGAGTCAGCATATTGTCCCAACAATCTGGGTCCTCATTTTACCAACCTCGGGGGAGATGGAAGGATGAGTCAACCTGAGCCGGTCAGGATCAAAACCCCAGAATGTGGGCAGAATTAGCTTGCAATACTGCACTCTGACCATTGCACCACCATGGCTGCTAATAGGTATGAGCCTTTTAGTTTAGTTTATTTCTCGCTGCCAATTCGAAAGCAAAATTGAAGCTAATCTGAAACTTTGAATCAAGATTGGATTATGCCACATTCTGAACGGGACCTTTCTTCAATAACAGATATCAGTGTTACAATATCTCAAGGGTTGCCGCAAAGAAGAGGGAGTCAAGCTGTTCTCCAAGGCGCCTGAGTGTAGAACAAGAAGCAATGGGTGGAAAGTAATCAAGGAGAGAAGCAATTTAGAACCGAGGAAAAATTTCCTAACAGTTAGAACAATTAATGAGTGGAACAGCTTGCCTTCAGAAGTTGTGAATGCTCCTACTCTGGAAATCTTTAAGAAGATGTTGGATAGCCATTTGTCTGAAATGGTATAAGGTTTCCTGCCTAGGCAGGGGGTTGGACTAGAAGACCTCAAAGGTCCCTTCCAACTCTGCTATTGTATTATTGTATATATATTTTGCACTGTATGTTTCCTAAAGTCGCTGATACAGCCTTTTTTAAACAAAAATAATGTATTTAACAGACAACATACATTAATCTAAATTTTAATATTAGTAATTTCCCTATTTTTTTTCTTTCTAGCTTGAAGACCTCACACAAGACTTCACTGTTTCTCAGTTAAGCGTTGAAGCAGATTACCTAGAGGATGTTGCATGAGTAGAGAGCAGAAATCTTAAATGGTGGGACTGTCGACCTTTGTAGACTGTATTTTAAGACAATCAATCTTCTGAAATACCCCTCACAAATCGTGCCTTTTATTTCAAGAGAAAAAATAAAACAACCCAACAAAGCTGGAGAGGGGAAAGATTTTAAGCTTGCAAAGAATGGAGTTTAATACTGCTGACTAGTTCAACTAAGGTAGTAGTTAGGTCCCAGAGAGATGTCTGTTGCAGGCGACAGACACACCACCATTTGATTTATAAACATTCATAAGGGAAGAAATCCATAAAGTATATGAAGAATGGCAGACATGGTTTGATGTTATGGCAACTATCTAGGTTTTTTTAGCTGAAGAAAGTAAGAAAATTCAGCAAGGTTGCTATTTGGTTGACTCAGTTTTCAGTATAATTTATCTTTTAGCTATTGAAGTTATTTTAGTTGCAGGGCATAATTCTCAAAATTCTCAAAATGGCAATAGAATACCTAACTTGAGGTATATTACATGTTCTGAATTATGAATCCCTCAGGATTTCTAGCAAGTTGACCTTTTTTGCAGCTTTAAGTGTTTAGTTTTGTGGCCAAGATTGCTAAGTACTTCTGAATATTGCCGCTGAAATATGAGCCTTAACTTTAAACCTATTTTTATATATATTAAAACATTGTTACCATTTTGTTTAATTTAATGAAAATTATAAATGATTATTAGCATGTTTTTTTTTCTTTGAAACACAGGTGAATGCAAAATAAAAATATTTCCAAAAAACTTAAAAGTTCTGTGATAACAGTCCTTTATTTAAAATAATTCTCTTTGTGATCCTTGTCTTTTATTTTTTTAAGTATTATTTGACATTTTCTAAACATTAAAATCACAATTATACTTTTACAGCTTTCCGTTATTGGTATTTCTTTTTTCTGATTTCGGGTTTACCATTTTCCATTCTATTATCATACATATTCTTTGTTTCATACTTTCTCATTTTTGCAATATATACATCTATATACAATATTCCCATTTCTATTGCTTTCTAAGTATATGCCATCTCTTTTCATTATGTTTACGATGGAACTAAGAGATAGAGAGGAAACAGTACCACAAGATATGGAATAGGTGGTATAACTGGCTCGAAAAAGGATGTAAAATCAATGCACAAGGAACACATACAACCTTGTCTTTTAATGCTGAGTATGAACCTTCTTTAGCCTGCTTCTAGACACCTTAAGTTATAAAACCTAAGTGGTCTGTATATCATATATGGCTATGCTTATGTTTAAATACATATAGAAATACAGTGTTTACTAATAAGCTTTGTACAAGAATTGTAATTGATACTCAGCAATATATTATCTGTGATTTAGTTATATTAATCCTTGGCCTTTTTTTTGAGCATCTTAGTGCACCTTAATAAAAACTGACAACTTTTGAAGTATTTTTTTTTAAATTAAAATTATTCCAATTACTATCAGTAAACTGAAATTGGTTGTGATTTGCAGTTTATTTTTAAGGTTGCCTTCCACCACTGGCTTGTTAGGCCATGATATTTGTAATTCATATGAATTATAGCCAAGCAGTTGAGGAAGGTATTAGTAGGAAAGGCTGCTTTAGTTTCAGTCTGCTTTCTACTTGTTGAGTATATTAAATAACAAAGTGATTCCTTTCCATACAAGCACTTATGGTGGAAACATTGTGAAAATTTAAATTTTGGGCTCCCCTCCCCCCCAAATCTTGTTTCTGTGGTAGACTGAGTTCTAGAGAAGGTAACACTGGCGTGTACTTTTTTGCCACTTTAGTTGGTGAAGCCAACAATGAATTTATATAGTTTTTCATGAATTAATACAACTACGGTTGCTGACGTCCATGCAACTGTTACTAGTGTTGTGATGGGCTTTGGAGGGTTGGAGTCAAGTGGGATAAATACTGTTTAACAAGAGTCCCTACTTAGCTTAAAACAAAAAAAAATGTGTTGAGATTTGCAGACATTGTGTTTTCATTCCATTTTCTCCTTTTATAAATAGTACTTTCAAAGATCTATTCCTCCCTAAACTACTATTTATTGTAGTTAGATGGTAAATATGAGAAGAATAACTGCAAAGGACTCACAAAAAATAATCGAGTTTTATACAGCATACTTTCATTAGGTATTAAGCAGAGGTGGGTTCCTACCAGTTCGCACCTATTCGGTAGAACCGGTTCGTCAAATCTACTGAACCGATTAGAAGAGGTTCCACCAGTGGACCCGGAAAGCAGGCAACACCTACAGAAGAGGTTCCAGATTTTTTTGAAACCCACCACTGGTCCTTGGATATGATTATTCTACACTATCATGCTCATATTTATAAAACTCAGTGCCTCTGTGAAAGGTAAGGATGACTACTGCGTTTGTGGTGCAATCAGAACATTGCATGTGTTGAAGTTGTTTTAACGCAAACCAAAGAAGCCTTTTAAAAAACAAGTTTACATCATATTCTTATGCATGCCAGTGCTGTGTGTGAGGTAATTTAAGGTGGTTCTGACAAGTGTCGTCGGCATCTTCATATCCGGTCACATGGGTGGCAAGCCACTCCCATCCGGTCACATGGGTTGCAAGCCCCTCCCACAAAGGAGGCCACACCCACAGAGTAGGTTCGAACAATTTTTGAAACCCACCACTGGTATTAAGTATTAGGAAAAGATGGATCTACTGAAGTTCAGTATGAAGTCAGAAGTTTCCATTGCATTCTGTGGCCAAATTCACTTTTCCTATCAAGCCATAAGCTGTGATTATAGTGGCTCAGTTAATACCAAGTACTAAGCCAGTGGTATTTGAAAGGCCCTAAGCTAGTTCCGTAATTACATGTAGTGATATAATTACATCACTGAAATTTTTAAAGCTTTTAAAGTTTTTCTGGTATTGCACTGCATTTTCTATATGCTCCAGGCCACATGTTAAGAATGAAGTGTCCCTGAAGCTGTGGTCCAAGCTTCCTAGGGAATACTAAAGTTGTACTATATCAATTCACCTGATAAAATGTCCTACTTAGTTCAGTGGGACATATTTTGAGTACTGCACACAACACAGGATTGCATCTCGAGTATGAGACAATGCGACTTATAATGGAACTACATATATGTATAAGATGGGTGTCAAACTGGCGGCCTGCGGGACAGATGCATCACACACAGGCCACGCCCACCCAGCTCCAAGAAGAGGGAAACATCGCAAAATGTCACATGATGACCATGTGATGCTGCAAGTTTGACACCTGTAGTATAAAGATCATCATTGGTTACTTTTGCGCAAAGCACACACTTATATATTAAGTCTATATCTTCATTAGAGTTTTCAAATGTATGGATTATAGGTTACTGTAGATGCTTTAACTGTTGTTAAATTATTACTGCCTTCTGTAAGCTGTCAGGGAATCAGTTTAATAATAGCAATAGCGTTTAGACTTATATACAATGCTTTACAGCCCTCTCTAAGCACTTTACAGAGTCAACATATTGCCCCCAACAATCTGGGTCCTCATTTTACTGACCACGGAAGGATGAAAGGCTGAGTCAACCTTGAGCCGGTCAGGATCAAACTGCCGAACTGTTGGCAGCCAGCAATCAGCAGAAGTAGAGCCTGCAAATACTGCATTCTAACCACCATGCCACCACATCAACTCTGCTCCACAAGATCAGACCACTTTCAATCAGAAACATTACATCCTTCCCCCTTCTTTTTTCCATTCCATAGGTTAATCCATTCCTACATCCTATATTGTATAAAGCCTTCTGTATATCACAGTTGGGCCCACAGATATTGACCTCAGTTGCCCATCATGGCTTTGGTGAACAAAGACACTCACATAACACCTTTTCAGTAATACAGAGAAAATGTAGAATTGAGTCCACCCTGCCCACCATGTCACATGCAGTGTTTTCTGTAAATGATAAGATTGGATCAGTTTGAGCACATTTCGGCCAATCTGCCACAAGTGCTACCAAATACTTGCACATAATTAGGACATATTTCTCAATTGACAAGCTGATCATCTACAGAGGGGGCTTCTTGGCTACACATGTATAGGTAGCCCTAAACTTAGCAACATAAATTCGGGGCTCAACTGTTGTTTGTGAAGTGAAAAATCTGTTAAGTGAGTTTTGCCTGATTTTACTACTTTTCCTGCAGTAAATCACTGCAGTTGTTAAATTAGTAACATGGTTGTTAAGTGAAGCTGGCTTCCCCATTGATTTTGCTTGTCAGAAGTTCGCAAAAGGATGGATCGCATGATGCCGGGACACAGCAACTGTCATAAATCTGAACCAGCTGTCAGGTATCTATGTAAATCACATGACCATGTTGATGCTGCAAGTCGTAAGTGTGGAAAATGGTCATGTCACTTTTTTGCGTGCCACTGTAACTTCGGTCACTAAATGAACTGTTGTAAGTTGAGAACCTCCTGTATACCTGCAGCATTTGCACTGCTTACATGGTGGTGAAAGGGAAAGAGGCATTCAGCACAACTGTGACTGTACAAAGCAGCCTCTCAAAAAGATTTTGTTGGGCTTTTTATAAAGGCAGTGCGTGCACTTAAGAAATTGCTTTGTCGTTGTCTATCGTCCCAAGAAGCTCCAGATAAAAGTAAACAATTTACCCACAGCTTTGCAATATAGTTCATGATTATCCCCACTGCAAGAATAGAAATGTGGCGGAGGGGGCGACTGAGAAAGGTTCCACCACAAAAGCGCGTAGGACAAAATCGCGCTCGACAAAAGCGCGCTGTGACGTCATCATAGCGCGACGAAAAAGTTCAAAAAATGTAAAAATAAAGCGAAAACCTTACCCTAAGCCCCCCAAACCTAACCCTAAACCTAACCCTAAACCTAACTCTTAACCTAACCCTAAACCTAACCCTAAACCTAACCGTTAAAGTAACGAAAAACCTAACGCTAACGCTTAACCTAACGCTAACGCTAACGCTCTAAAGCTAACCCTAACCCTTAACCTAACCCTAACCCTAAACCTAACCCTTACCTTTATGTGAATCGGCTTGCTTTAATTTAATTTTTATTAATTTTTATTTGAATTTTTCGATCTTTTTCGTCGCGCTGTGATGACGTCAAAGGCGCGATTTTGTCGATCGCGCTTTTGCCATCCGCGCTTTTGACGGGTCACGGACTGAGAAATAGTAGTTGATGACTGTTTATGACTTTAAATATCTTGGTGGCTCTCCAGAAATGGAACTAAAAATTACTCTTGTGGAATATTATTGCTAGTCAGAACTTTATTTTATGTCCCACTTTGACCATTTGTCAGGTTCGTGCTACCCTCCGGCTGGGTGTCTACACCATCATTCTTATGACAGGCTTGATATGGTACTAGCAGCAGCAACGCCTAGAAAGACGGATTTTACAACCGAGTTCACTCGGACCTTGCAATTTCACTCAGGCTCAACATTGAAAGGCAGCTTTCAAAACCTCCGGCTATTTCCCATTCACAGTTATTTCGCCCTTCCGACAGCTTTTTCACGCCTGGGATGCCACTGAAGCCAAGCTAGTGAATTATAAGCTGCCTCCACAAAACCCTCATTGGAGAATGGTGGCTGCTTTTCAAGAGGCAACTGGACTTTCTGGTTGTTATTTTCTTTGAAGACTTCTCATCCAAGAAGTTCCTTCAGCTCATTTCTTGGATGAGAAGTGAAAGTCTTCAAAGGAAAGGAGAAAAAAAAAAACCCCAGAAAATCCAGTTGCCTCTTGAAAAAAAGCTCCTTTGGGACAACCATGACTGAGAATCTCCATATAGATCTGTGTTTCTCAACCTTGGTAACTTGAAGATGTCTGGACTTTAACTCCCAGAATTCCCCAGCCAGCCAGCTGATGGTGTAGACCAGTGTTTCTCAACCTTGGTAACTTGAAGATGTCTGGACTTTAACTCCCAGAATTCCCCAGCCAGCCAGCTGATGGTGTAGACCAGTGTTTCTCAACCTTGGTAACTTGAAGATGTCTGGACTTTAACTCCCAGAATTCCCCAGCCAGCCAGCTGATGGTGTAGACCAGTGTTTCTCAACCTTGGTAACTTGAAGATGTCTGGACTTTAACTCCCAGAATTCCCCAGCCAGCCAGCTGTCTACACCAGTGTTTCTCAACCTTGGCAACTTGAAGATGTCCTGACTTCAACTCCCAGAATTCCCCAGCCAGCAAATGCTGGCTGGGGAATTCTGGGAGTTGAAGTCCAGACATCTTCAAGTTACCAAGGTTGAGAAACACTGGTCTACACCATCAGCTGGCTGGCTGGGGAATTCTGGGAGTTAAAGTCCAGACATCTTCAAGTTACCAAGGTTGAGAAACACTGGTCTACACCATCAGCTGGCTGGCTGGGGAATTCTGGGAGTTAAAGTCCAGACATCTTCAAGTTACCAAGGTTGAGAAACACTGGTCTACACCATCAGCTGGCTGGCTGGGGAATTCTGGGAGTTAAAGTCCAGACATCTTCAAGTTACCAAGGTTGAGAAACACTGGTCTACACCATCAGCTGGCTGGCTGGGGAATTCTGGGAGTTAAAGTCCAGACATCTTCAAGTTACCAAGGTTGAGAAACACTGGTCTACACCATCAGCTGGCTGGCTGGGGAATTCTGGGAGTTGAAGTCCAGACATCTTCAAGTTACCAAGGTTGAGAAACACTGGTCTACACCATCAGCTGGCTGGCTGGGGAATTCTGGGAGTTAAAGTCCAGACATCTTCAAGTTACCAAGGTTGAGAAACACTGGTCTACACCATCAGCTGGCTGGCTGGGGAATTCTGGGAGTTAAAGTCCAGACATCTTCAAGTTGCCACGGTTGGGAAATACTGTTATGGACGGTGGTCGTTTTTTCTTCTTTCCGCCTCCGTTATGGAACTGCGGCGCGGCTTAAGTTCGACTCTCCTGCCCTCCGCCCCCCCCCCAACTTTTCTAGCAAGCGTTCTAAAAGTTGACGTCATTGCTTTTGAATAAAAGCAGGAGCCGTGGTTTTTTTTTTCCTCTTAACCGTCCTCCGCTGCGGCATTTGAAGGCTGGGCTCGGAGAAGGGAGTGTAAAATTGAAGGGTGGGAGAGCCGAGCTTCTTCAAAGGAGGCGCTGGAGGGCTGTGTATCCCATAATAACGGGGACATCCTCCGTCGTCTAGCCTAACTGTTGGGACAAGGAGAGATACGGAATAGCGCCAAAGGAGGAGACTAGCGGTGGTGTTATCGTAGGGTATAACGAAAAGAAAGAGGTATTAAGATAGGCACACAATAGGTCTATGGGAGCAGGAACGGGAACTGAACTGAATTGGACTTCGTACGACCACTGGATTCATCATCCAGCCGAAGCACATTTATTGAGAAACTCAACTTTGAACTGATTGGCCACAGAGCTTTTGGCATTATTTAAGCCAGTGTTTCCCAAACTTGGCAATCTTCAAGTTGCCAAGTTTGGGAAACACTGATTTAAGCATGTGTTATTTAAGAAATCCTGTTGTTAACGCTTAATGGCTTTGGAGATTCTCGGCCATCCAGGTCATGGTTAGCCCAAAGGGGCTTTTTCAAAAGGCAGCTGCCTTTTGTTTTTCCCCCTTGAAGATCTTTCGCTTCTCATCCATGGTCCGAACTGAAGAAGCCTCTTGGATGATGAGATATGAAAAGCGAAGTCCCAAATGCCTTTTGTAAAAGGCACCTTTGGTTTGTTAACACTGTTAACGATTATTAGATATTTCTACACTTTGATTAGAAAGGGAAAGAAATTGGTTCAATCGATTATTTCCACGATACTTTTAAACCGGTAGCATATTCAAAAAAACTGAAACAAGATGCTTTTGAGCACCTACAAAATGTATTAATTAGGTAAATTAAGTCCTGCCTTGAACAGGAGGTTGGGCTAAAAGATATTCAAGGTCGTTTCCAACCTTATTATTCTATGTATTAAATCAGAGAATGTGACTATGGTTTTATTGTTCAACAGCCGTTGGAATGTTCAAAAATTCAAATGCTAACTGTGGTGTAAAGGTGGTAGGACTGTCAATTTGCTTTGTAGTAATAATGCTTGCTTGCAGGCTTGTATAGGGACATGCCTGAAATTATGAATATTGTGTGGGTGAGGAATATGGGTAGAGAAAAGAATTTGAATACCTCTTTGGAAAGACTAAGCTGTGCAGGACATGAAACAGAGAACAATATAAACACCACAATCTGTGACAGGCATCCTAGTTTCAACCTGCTGGTACTCTTTGTTTTCCATGAATCCCTTGGAAAAGGAGAGAAAGAGCCAAGGTGGCACAGTGGTTAGGGTGCATTACTGCAGGCCACTTCAGCTGACTGTTATCTGCAGTTCAGCGGTTCTAATCTCACCAGCTCAAGGTTGACTCAGCCTTCCATCCTTCCGAGGTGGGTGAAATGAGGACCCAGACTGTGGGGGCAATATGCTGACTCTGTAAACCGCTTAGAGAAGGCTGAAAGCCCTATAAAGCGGTATATAAGTCTAATTGCTAATTGCTAAGAAAGGAAAATAACACATGTTGGGGGTTGTATAAAATTAGACCACGTGTTAAATGTAGTTTATGTTCAGATGGTTGCCCATTTTGGTTTTAAATAAACAGTAAACTGCTACAATGTTTCTTTTAAAAATACTACGCAGATTTTTGAAGGCAGGCAACTCTGCACTTCTTCAAATGAAATGCATTTTTGTGCAGAAGCTGTATGATTGATTCCAGAATAAAGTGTAGCTGTTTTAAGGACTTGCAAACCAATGCAGCATTAGTGCCCCTTTAATAGCAATAGCAGTTAGACTTATATACCGCTTCATAGGGCTTTCAGCCCTCTCTAAGCGGTTTACAGAGTCAGCATATTGCCCCCAACAACAATCTGGGTCCTCATTTTACCCACCTCGGAAGGATGGAAGGCTGAGTCAACCCTGAGCTGGTGAGATTTGAACAGCCGAACTGCAGAACTGCAGTCAGCTGAAGTAGCCTGCAGTGCTGCATTTAACCACTGCGCCACCTTGGCTAATCCTTGGCATATTTATTCTAGAGCATTTCTTTATTTTCAGAAGCCTGCACAGCCATACTTTTTCCACTTTAAATGGGCATAAAATTGCTGCATCTTTCTAAATTGTAAGACAACATGATAATGAATGTGTTTGTGTGTTTTTTATAAAATCTATTCCCTCAATTTTTCATATCTACTTTTAGGCAAGAAGAATTTTAAGAAAAAGCAGGAACCAATATTTACATTAGAATGATTTCATAATTTTTGTATTTTTCCACCTTGTACAGATTTTCTATATAAAATAGTTAAATATTTTTTTATGTAAATAAGCTGAGCCAGGTAAGTGCCTTGATATACTAAAACAATAACCCTATTTTTTCTCCAGTGCGCTGCTTGGAGAGTCCAAGCATGGGTTACACAGTCTATCTGCCCTAGGACTGAGTGAGTTTTTGCTCTTGGCCATGCCTCCCTTTGCCTCCATTATTCAGTTTAAGAAACTCAGTCTGCCCGTTTGGACTGTTCTGGGGAGCGCTCCAGTCCTAGAACAGATAACTGGACTCCCCACGTTAGCTATATAGTCTAAATTGGTTGCATTTAGTTGAGATTAAAGTTTTGCTTCAGTTTTTTGTTTCAGGTGTTCTATGAGGATCGGAAGATCGACTTACAGGTAGTTTATGTGCTGAGAGGGCTCCGGGCCGTTTCTTCACCTGCTGGTCGCACGCGGGCAGGAACAAGAGGTCGCTTGTCCGGCGAGGGCTGGTCAGCAAGGGGACATTGGGAAGCTTCCTGAATGGCGCTGATCCCCACTGGGCCTTCGTGAGCTCGCACGGTGAGCTTGAGCACTTTGGCGAGAGCGGCGGTGTTCCTCTTGCCTGGGAAAGGCGGCGGCCATTTTTGTAGTTTGCATGCTTTTGCTTGCGGCTACGCACATATCGGCCGCCATTTTGGTTGAGCTTCGTGGACGGAGGGAGCAGTTGTGTGCCGTCGGACCAAGGAAGAGGACCTTGTTAAGCCCCTCAGCTGCAGACCACCGCCAGGAAAGTGGGCCTTGTCCAGGGCACCGGCCAGGCCTGCCTTCCTGTTCCCCACTGCTCAGAGTCTCCGAGGGAGGCAGGAGGAGGGAATCCGGCCTTTGGGTGGCCCTATCCTCCCCGTTTGGTCTGCGGGCACACCTTTGCCGGCTGGCAGGGTGCCCAGTGCCCAGCTGCTGCAGTGAAAGTTCCTGTCTGTGTAGAACATCATGGCAGACGATGGCAAGGAGGCACAGGAGGTCCAGGCAGGGCCCTCCGCTAAACGCAGCAAGCTATCCCCTCAAACCAAGGGAAGTAAAGGAGAGAAGCCTCCCTGGGAACTTCTGGGACTGGTGACAGGGCCAGGGAAGGTTCCCAACCAGGGGGGGCTGTTGAGGTTAAGGCCCCATAACTACAAGGGTCTCTGGTGAACATGAGCCACGAGGTGGGCTCGCCCACGTGGCATGGGGAAATGCAGGGCAGCAGGTCCCCACTCCTTCCAGGTCAGCAGGTCCCCTTCCCTGATAGATGAAAGATCTGGGGGTGATTCCCCAGAGGCATCCTGGGGTTACCCCGATTCCCCTAGCTCCTCTGTCAGGGAGGAGCTGGGGCCCTTCCAAGGTCTCCTCCCTGCTGAGGAGAGGTCCAGCTCAGAGAGGCATCAGGGCGGGCCTGGTCCAGCTAGGCCTCGGCCTAGGGAGGACAAAGGTTCGGCCTTGTCTGCAGAGATGAAGGAGGTCATCTCCATTGCCATATCCCAAGGGATCACTGAAGGCATTAAGCACAGGGAAGCGGGGGCATTTGGGACCCCCAGGTCTAAGTGAACCTCGAGTTCCGCTCAGGCTCCAGCCTCTCCGGGCACTTCGGTCGCCACAGAGGAGTCAATCTTAGGATGGGGGGAGGCTGGAAGTTTTGAATTTGAGGATGAGGATTTGCCTCCTGACAAGCCAGCCTTTACAGGATTGTTCAAACCAACATTGTTTAGGTCCATATTGCATAAGGCCAAGGCGGCTACCGACTTAGGTTCTACCCCTAAGATTACAGCTGCTGCATCCTCCTCTACCAAGGATCCCAAAGAAGGTCTGTTCAAGGAGACTGCTCCCACTCAGGAGCTAATTCCAGTTGCAGATCTGTTTTGGGACGTAGTCCAGAGAGTGGCTTCAGCCTGGTACCTTGACCAATCCTAGCGGAGCAGATAAATCCCTTTATTCCATGGAGGGTAAAATGGAGGATGTGGTGAAACTGACCGAGGTGGATGCGCCAGTGGTTTCCTTAACATCGACCTTGAACCTGCCAGCAGACCTCCTGGAAGGTCTAAAGGCGGAGGATAAATGTTCTGAGAAGGCCTGCCAGGTGCACCAGGCGGCCACCTGGACTATCAGGGCATCCACCTCGGCCTCTTTCTTCATCATGGCGTCCCTTCTTTGGCTCAGACAGCTGAGGGCTAGGCCTCCCGCCGAGGGATCCCGGTGGAAGCATGACCTCAGCAAGATCATTACGGCTGTGGAATACTCGGCAGATGCCTCATTGAACACCGCAAAATTTGCTTCTAGAGCATTGGCATCAATGTCACTTCACGGCGGCTGCTGTGGCTTCGTCACTGGCAAGCCGACATGAAGGCCAAATGGAAGCTTGCTTTTTGGGGAGCTCCTGGACAAGTTTGTCATCGAGATGAAAGACAAACATAAGATTCTCCCGGCCACCTTGAAGAAGGGCGAGCGCAAGGGTTCTGGTTCCCTTCGGAAGCAGTCCTTTTGGGCTCCAGACACCAACCAGCCATCCACTTCTTCCACCTACCAGAGACCCTATTCCCAGGGTGGGGATAGGAATCAGAACAGGGGTTCCTTTGGGTCACACGGAAGGCAGCAGCAGCAACATTCCTTTCGGAAGCTGTACTGTGGTGGGAACAACTCCCGCCAGTTCCTTAAGGGCAAGTGACCATCACAGGGGCCCTCGCATAGGGGATCGGCTACAGTTATACGCCAATGTGTGGGAGGAGATCACCACAGACTCTTGGGTCCTCAACATGATCAGGAGGGGCCTGGTGTTAGAATTTCTCTCTTTTCCACAAAGGACATTCATCCAGTGCCCGACCCCAAAGAATCCCCTGAAGAGGTCCCTTATGCAGGAGGAAATTGCTCATCTTCTCCAGATCAGGGCCATAGAACCCGTTCCCCAAGAACAGGAGAGGCAGGGGTTCTATTCCATACTGTTCTTAGTCCCCAAGAGCTCAGGGGGGTGGAGAGCAATGTTCCCTCTAATTTTCTTTCAGTGTGAGCAGAAAAGTATAGTGTTTGAGCGGCATATTTTCATGCCTGAGCACCTGAATATTTTTAACAGATGTCACCTAAGACAACAACGAAATCAGTATTATTTGAAACTCAAAGTTATGTTTATTTAAGGTACCCGCTTAATTAAAAGTGTTATATAATATCAGTATCACTTAACAACGCTACTGCTTAGCAACCAAAATGTTGGCTCAGAAAGTCTGTCCTGGGACCTGCCATTCATCTGGGGTTGCTTGGTCAAAAAGCATCTTCCCACATCATTGGGCGTTGGTTGCAGGCCTGCATCAAGCTTGCCTACGAACATCAGGGCAGGTCTGTGCTTAGCCGGGTGACTGCGCGTTCGATGAGGAGCGATGCCACTTCTGCGGCTTGGGCGACCCAGGCATCTATTCTCGATGTATGCAGAGCGGCCATGTGGGCTTCTCCCACTGCATTTATCAGGAACTATAAGATTGACACCTTTGCCTCAGCCAAAGCCTCCTTTGGGCAAAGAGTTCTACAGAAGGTTGTGGATGTTCCGGAGACTCAAGTTTCTTCCCACCCGGGGACACTATAGCTTGGGCATGTCATACGCTTGGACTCTCCCAGCAGCACACTGAAGAAAGACCGTTGGCTTATCTGAACGGTCATTCTCAGGGCGCTGTGAGGAGAGTCCAATCCCACCCCGGGTCTTCGCGGATGCGAGGGTGATGACTGGATGTACGGGCTTCCTGCTCGGTGGTTCCTCGTTTTTTAAACTGAATAATGGAGGCAAAGGGAGGCGTGGCCAAGAGAAAAAACTCACTCAGTCCTAGAGCAGATAGACTGTGTTAACCCACACTTGGACTCTCCTCGCAGTGCCCTGAGAACAACCGTTCACGTAAGCCAACAGTCTTTAACTTGAGTATATGTGTACAAAATATTTAAAAGTATATTGATCCATAAGTTTCAGGGGAAAAATATCAGAAAGAGGATTTCTTAAGGGACAGATTTCTCTCAGAACTATATTCTCTATTTTTATCAAAAACCAATTTACAGTTTAAAAATATTTAAACTTAGCAAATTGAAGTAGAAGATATTTTAGTTAGATTCGATGGATGATTTAAGAACATTTGTCTGGTATCAGAAATATTTGCAGGAGATAACCAGGCTGAGCCCGAGGGAAGGGTCAAATGCGTTATAAGTTACGAGTCTCTGCATGTTCACAAGACATGCAAGTCCAGCCCACCTTGAATGCTTCTCTTCTACTCATTTCCCTTGACTGTTAGTGGGTCAGATTTGTAGAGAGCTTAAGCTTGCAATAAATCTTTATTACTCATGTGAACTTTCTGAATGTCTTGATTTCCACTTGACAATATCAGCAAAAACAAGGCATGTGTTAAAAAAATCCTCTTATACCTAGCATTTCTCTGAGAGTGAAATGTTCACTGATGAATATAATAGCTTTTATAGTCTTATAAAATTAATTGTGAAATTATGCTTCTAGGAATTGACACTTGTAACATCTTTTAGATAACTTATGAAAAGTTGTAAATAAATTGTCAAGTCAGCTTTGCCAGCAGGCAGTACAGGTAGTTTTTCGGGTTATAAAGACAATTGGGACTGGAATTGCCATTGGTAAGCAATGCAGTGGTGCATTTTCATGTGACTGTGCTGCTTAGGGATGGCGATCCCAGTTTTCATCATTAAGAGACCATTGTGTGGATCATTAAACACCGACCTTACATGACAGTGACTTCCAACTTCCTGCCCGCTTCCCCATTGACTTTCCTACTGGAAAGTCAGCAGGAAACTTCAGAAATTGCACTAGCACCATAGCAGCTTGCTGCAACATTGCAATTGCAAACCAAGTGCCAAGAACCCAGATCTCAATTGTGTAACTGCAGAGACGGTGCGATGGCCAGAACTCTGCAGACCAATTGCAAGTGCCCCTTGTTGAGCACTGCCACAAGTTTGAAATGTTTGCTGACATGGTGTAATGCAAACACTGCTCCTATGTGCATGCTGCTTTAGTAACAAAATTCTGATTATTGGACAGGTGTGCTGAATCTTTTCTATTGGAGAGATTAATAACGCTTTTTTTCTTCTCTACAATTCTTTGTTCCCAGACATGAGGAGGGTCCGTGATTTCCTAAACAGACGGATATTACGAAGAACGTGTACTTCAGAGAATATGAGCTCGGATGATTCTTTGGTACAACCCCCTCCGGATGGAGGTTGGGGCTGGGTTGTAGTGGCGGTGGCTGCTACCCATTGCCTGCTTGTTGGTGGTTTACATAGCGCCTTTGGCGTCTACATGCTGCCCCTTCTTGGTTCTTTTGAATCAAGCAACTGGCAGATAGGTAGGTCATTGTTACATTAAGGTTTCCAGCATAGCTTTGATATATTGTACTGCAGTTTTGTTTATAATTATGTCTTGCTTATTAACAGTCTTTAAGCAAATGGTTTAAACTATATGTCAATGCTCTTGAAATCCACAAGAATTAGTGTCATTTACATCAGTAAAACATACAAGTGAGTTGATAATATTTTTTTTACGATATTTTTTATATGTTTAATTAAATGCATTTGTCTTTTTAAGCTTGGGTTGGATCAATCAGCCATGCTCTTATGATGACCCTTGCTCCCCTGTCCGGAGAACTCGTGCTGAAGTATGGAGCTATCAAAGTGGCAGTAATTGGCGATCTGGTGACCATAGGTGGTCTAGTGTGGTCATCATATGCTGAAAAATTTAAAATCCTATTTTTTATAGGAATCATTGTTGGTGTGGGATCAAGTCTGGCCTACGCTCCAGGTAATGCTTTACATTAAAATCAAATTTTGTCACACATTTCTTCTGTTTTTGAAAACATATTTTTGCTTTGCTTTTGCTTTTGCTTTTGCTTTTGCTTTTGCTTTTGCTTTTGCTTTTGCTTTTGCTTTTGCTTTTGCTTTTGCTTTTGCTTTTGCTTTTGCTTTTGCTTTTGCTTTTGCTTTTGCTTTTGCTTTTGCTTTTGCTTTTGCTTTTGCTTTTGCTTTTGCTTTTGCTTTTGCTTTTGCTTTGCAGCACTTTTTCATGAGAAAACTTGTTAGGTAAGCTTTCCATTGGGAGAGCGAGTACGTTCAGCGAAGCGTTGTGAGAGTTGTGTTGCAGAACACACAAAGCAGCATACAGAGCAGTGGTGGGTTTCAACTAACCAACTAAGGAGAGATA
This sequence comes from Thamnophis elegans, assembly GCF_009769535.1. NCBI lineage: Eukaryota > Metazoa > Chordata > Lepidosauria > Squamata > Natricidae > Thamnophis > Thamnophis elegans. Next base: position 75,559,557 of record NC_045544.1, read on the forward strand.
GTATGTCAGGTGCAATCATTTTCCTAGGGAGGACTTCCATCCTTAAGGAGAAGTGGGCAAAAAGACACCACCCAGGAACATGCACAAACTGAAAAAGAAGCAACGTAGGGGATAAAGAAAGAGAGAAATGTAGTTGTTTCTTGGAGAAGGTGGGTAAACTTGGTAAGCCCCTTTTGTGGGTGGCCATTCCTAGCCACTTGCGCCCGGTGCTGCGGTTGAAGTGAAGCCCCAAAGCCCCCGCCACCACCGGAATATCTGCTGTCGCCTCTTCCTCCTCCTCCAACAGCACTGCCAGATTTGCCGCCCGATGCTGTGGCTGAGGTGAAGCCGCCAAAGCTCCTGCCAGCACCCCCACCTGTGGCAGCGACGCCTCCCCCTCTGCTTGGAGCACCTGAGCTGGGCCCCGCGTTACCCCTGCCGCTGCCTCCTCCTCCTCCACCGTGCTTTTGAGAAGCCATGAGGCCTTTTTTTCCTGCTCCCACCACCTCCACCGCCTTCTTACTGGCTCCCGCAGCCTCGTGGCTCCTCAAAAGCACGGCGAAGGAGGAGGGGAGAGGGATAACGCGGTGCCCAGTTCAGGTGTTCCGAGCGGAGGGGGATGTGTCACTGCCATGGATGGGGGTGGTGGCGGGAGCTTTGGCAGCTTCACCTCAGCCGCAGTGTCGGACGGCAAATCTGGCAGTGCTGTTGGAGGAGGAGGAGGAGGTGGCGGCAGAAGATAATCTGGTGGCAGCGGGGGCTTTGGGGCTTCTCCTCAGCTGCAGTGCTGGGCGCAAGCGGCTAGGACTGGCCGCCCACAAAGGACCTCCCCGGGCTTGCTTTGCTGAAAACGGGACGACTGGTGCTAGTTTGAGCGGCCGGCGCAAACTACCGTCAGTCGCCCAGTGCTCAACAAAACAAGTCTGGGGAGGTCCTTTGCGGGTGGCCAGTTCTAGCCGCACCTTAGAGGGGGGTCTTCCCGGAAGTTAATTGCTTCCAGGTTCACCGACCAACTGGTCCGCAAGGACCGGTAGGAACCCACCCCTGATACAGAGACGCTGCAGTTTAAATAGGCTTTTCCTTTCGTGGAAATAGAAGTATCAGAGTCCATCAAACAGTCCAAGTCATAAACAGATAAGACAGTCCGTCATCAATGTCTTTCAGTTAAGGGATAATCCAAATAACATAGTCCATAATCATACAAACAGTCGGTTTGCTAACTGTTGCAAAACTTACAATAGCTCACGACACTCAGATCAGATCAGCCTAGCATCTAATGAACAGAGAGCTAGCAGTCATTCTGGCTCCCTCTTATGGCCGATTGAGGAAAAACAGCAACCAATCACATTTTACCGTATGATTTAAAGAAACAATTACAACATTGCTACATGATTTATATATTGCCAACCCAACCGTTAGATTAAATTCCTAACAAAACTCATTAGAAATAGTAGCATGGTTTTTAATTGTGTCAGATGAAAAGCAATGTTTAAGCTTTCTCCTTTCCCAGATCCCTTTTTCATGTTAAATAAAACAGAGGGTGATGTGACTGGACTTCAATATAAAACAACTACTTTCAATTTCTGTTTGTTTCTTGATAGGTCTGATAATGGTTAGCCTTTATTTCACGAGCAAACGCGCTTTGGCTACTGGCCTGGTGATGGCTGGAGGGGCTGCAGGGACTGTCATCCTAAATCAACTGCAGCCCTTTCTCATCCATAAGCTTGAATGGACAGGCAGCCTAAGGGCCTATAGCGCTATGTTAGCCATATGTGTCATTGCTGCCTTAGCCTACAGGCCCCTTCAAAACCGTATGTATCTGCTTTGGGCATTTTAAATTAAATATCTCCTTTTTCCTGTGTGTGTGTGGGGGGAAGAGAATCCATATTGGGTAAAATAAGGATCCAAAGTAACCCAAAGAGTTCTTTTCAGGTTTCTGAATTCTCCTACACAATTACTCAGACAAAACACAACTATACATCCCTGCCCCCCCGCCCCCCCAATAAATAAGTAGCAACACGGGAATAAAAAGAAAGTAAATCCAACATTTAGGACAACTATTTCAACCATGCTTGCAATTTGATCTCAATCTGGGATGCTGGTTGTAGACTGAAGGCCCCAATGGACAGCGTCAGACAGCAAATGGAAATTATATGAGTGGTACAACAAATGGTGCATTGCTTAAATTAAAATGTGACCCTCCATTATCTCAGCTTCCTTTCATGGACTGTTTTCCAAAGACCCTTTCTAATTTTATTTAAATTGGGGCAAGTCTTTAATAAGGTAATATGTAACCATTGACTATAGATGGAATCATAGCACTAGCACCCAGGCTTATATACCTCTTCACGGTGCTTTAAAAGCCTCTCTTAGCGGTTGGCAGAGTCAGCGTATTGCCCCCAGCAATCTGGGTCTTCATTTTACCGACTTCAGAAGGATGGATTACCAATGCATCCTAGGACTGTTTTGAAAAGGTGGTTTATACGTTTAGTTTCCCTCATCTTGTAATATCTAATTCAAATTTTCTGCATCTGGATGTGGATGTGATGTAGCAGCTAATAATATGGAACAGAGCAGAAAATGTATGTCTTGTAAGTCATAAATTCATTGGACATGTGAGTGGATAAGAACTTGACACATCTTAAGTGTTCTGTAAAAGTAAGTTTCACAACCATGTATTTATTAAATTCAGATTCTGGTTATTAATGATTGTAGTGACATTTGTCTATCAGAGATTATTTCGCACCTCCCTGTCTTCTCCTGTTCTCCACTGTCTCCCAGAGTCTAACCATGCCCACTGCATCAGTGACACTCATCCTCTGCCGTCTCCTCTTTTGCCTTCAGTCTTTCCCAGCATCAGGGTCCTCTCTTCTTATTTGATGGCTAAAATATTTATGGTTCAGCTTCAGTATCTGTCCTTCTAAAGGACAGTCAGGGTTGATTTCCTTTAGGATAAAGCTATTTAAAGAAGCTGAATATAAATGCAAGATCAGACCCATATGGCCTGGCAATAGCTAGAACTTAAGGAAGTCAGCATGTTTGATCCTTATCCCACCCCTACCCCCAGATCTCAGGTATTCCACTATAGATTTTTTGTTAACATCTATTCGTCCAAAATTACTTTTATCATCCCTCTCATTTATCATTCTGTCTCCAATCTAATTTGGGTTTTCAGATGATAAGAATTCTGGAAAGGGCTAGCTCAGTTATTGTCAGTAAAGATACCTGTCACTGACTGCTTATTTTATTTAATAAATTTATAGGGCAGCTTTGGGGAACAGAAAAGCTGGGACATATTAATTAAGAGAGACCCTATCAGTATGCCTTATAGTAAAAGACAAATCCGTTCTTCTGGGAAATATTATAGTTTAATTCCTGAAATACATGTTTCTTGTCTTTTTCATTTCAGTAAAACCTGTTAAGATTTGGGTAAACACGTGCTTGGAAAAAAGACTGTTTTCAGTTTAATACCCCAGAACTTGAGGCATAGGACTGCACTAAAGCAACTCAATTCATTTCTTAAATCACCCATGCTGTTTGCTTCCAGGAATGCAAATTGCAAATGAAAGCAACTAAGTAGTTGTGTCAAGTATCTAGAACAAATTTCCTTAACCTAGGGAAAATTGAGTTACCGTATTTTTCAGAATATAAGATGCACCTTCCCCCCCCCCCCGAAAAAAGGGGAAAATCTGGGTGTGTCTTATACACTGAATACAGCATTTTTGGCCTCTGAAACCCCGCCCCTTCACAAAAATGGACGTGCAGAGGGTTTGGGAGGCCTGCAAAGTGCTAATGGAGGCTGGGGTGGGCAAAAATGAGCAAAAAAACAGATTGTTTTTTGCTCATCCCCCCCTCCCCCAGCCTCCAAGAGCACTTTGCAGGCCTCCTAAAGGCTACGTGTGCCCTTTTTGTGGCAAAAGGGCCTGTTTTGGCAAAAAACAGCCCTTTTTTGCTTGTTACACCCCACCAGCCCCCAGGAGTACCTAAAGGCTATGCATGCCCTTTCTTTTGGCGAAATACAGACCACTTTTTCCTCATCCCCCCCAGCCCCCAGGAGCACTTTGCAGGTCTCTGAAGCTCTCTGCATGCCCCGTTTTTCACAAATGAGGCATGCAGGAGGTTTGGGAGGTCTTCAGAGTGCAAAATCTTTTTTTTAAATTTACCTGATGTTTCTTGTACTCCGGTGCGTCTTATACTCTGAAAAATACGGTAAATTGCAGCTCCTGTTATCCAGCCAGCCTTGCCAAGTAGACTAGACTTAGAAATCAATGCCACATACTTTAGGTCTAAAATTACTTTTATTCAAAGAGCTATAGTAAAAAATTCTTGCAATTCCCAATGTGCTTCGTTTTGCTCTCATTTTATCTTTGTGTGACGTAGAGAGGGGTGTGTCTGAGATGATTACTGAAATTAGTTTCTTGGAATGGACTTAAGCCACGCTTGTTTGATGGTTGCCTTGGTAATGGCTTTTCCTCATGTTTTTCTAGGCCATTCCCTTATGCCTTTCCCACTGAACATACTGGCTGCATTTCGGAAATTGTAGGCACCAGGGTAGAAAAAAAAATCCCGGTGTGATTCCTATTCATGATAAAAGTAAACTTTTTGTGTACAAGGAACTCATTCTCTCTAATGCCTATACCTGCTCCAGCTGTGTCCAGCAAGACATGTTAACAGAGGTTCTTGTGGTATATAAAATCATTTTTTGCAATCATCCTCAAAATAATTGCTTAAACATCGCACAAATCCGTCCTGTGCTCATTTGTGATGCACTTTTTATGTTATTCGGGTTGCACATAACTGTTGTATTTATTGCTTTCTGGTGAAATTAATCAGTATTGCGTACACAGTAATAATTTCTCTTTTTTTTTACTTTGTATTTTACAGATAGAACTCATCCAAGTGTAGTTGACAAATTTAACACATCGCCTCTAAAAGGGTTTATAGTTGATTTAGCTTTATGGAAAGATCGTATTTTTGTGATATGGGTCAGTTGTCTTGGATTAGCAAAATTTGGATACTACATACCTTTTGTGCATATGGTAAGTTGCCATTATCTTTTTTTTTGGCTTTTCTGTTATAGCTTGGAACGAGGGTCCCCAACCTGTGGGCCATGACCCACTAGTGGGCTTTGAGGGTTTGCAACCAGGCCATGGTAATGGCCGGCTCGTGTGTGTGTGTCCATGCATATCTTCACTTGCATGAGCACCAGCCAAGCACATACACACGCTCCATTTAAATGAGCAGTAGGTATGTGTGCATGGTACTTGCACAAATGGAGTGTGTTATATTATATCTATAGTGTCAAGTCACAGTACTTTTGACAGTGAATGTATGCCTTTTGGATTCAAGTTCTGTAAAGATGTTGTCCCTTAAAATGGCTTCTACTGTACAGCACAGTGGAGTTGCCATGGTAACGGCTTCACAGTACTCCACAAGGGGCTCCCTCTAATACAGGATTGGGATAAATACATACCCAGACTACCCCGATTTATCAGCTAATTCTAACTATTTTAAGACATGTGGCTAAACATTCAATTTTTACCAGTTTTAATCCGTAACTCAATTTTGGAGAAGGGCTACATCAATTTGGGCCAAGTTGATTTATTTTTAGTAGCTGTAAGATTGTCGTTTGTCCATAATAGGTAAGTGGTCACTGAGAACAAGTGTACATTTATTTCAATAGTGTCAGATACACCAACTGCAGTCTTGACTGTACTAACTTTCAAAACTTGAATAATACTTGGTCAATTACTTTTGAGGAATAATTTTTGAAGAAAACATCGTGTCATTGCCAAAGGATCTAAATTTGGTGCCGCCTTCATATATTGGATTAAATCCCATAGTCCCCTGTCAGTTTGATTTTTGGCAATGCATTATGGAAGCACCAAATTGGAGAACACTAATGTATCCAATGAAGATAGACTTATCAGGAGAGGAGTATGAAATGTTTGAACTGTCAGTCAGTTACATCTTTTTTTTTTTTGCTAACTATTTGCATAAATCTTTAAACAAGTATGACTGAATTTGCGGCTATATTTAATTACTAGGTTAGCTTAATTATGACTAGTGTTCACTAAACAGAATACTTTAAACCCGACATGTTAAAAATCGTGCTTCATTTTCTTTTTTGCAGATAAAACTTGCAGATGATTTGCGTATTCCTGTGGAAAAAGCATCCTACATTATGGTGGGACTTGGAGTAAGCAGCATGATTGCTTGTCTTCTGTTTGTAAAAATTTGTGCTATTAAAAGTGTCAACCAACTTTTTGTTAACCTGGCATCCATATCATGTGTTGGTAAGTTTCACAGTAAGCTTCTGAATGTTTTTTGCCTGAGAAATTATGGTTTTAGACCTAGAAACATCTAGAGTGTCATTTCTTGCACATATGAGTTATATCAGCACAACTACAAGTTAACACTGTGCCTTAAGTTAATTATTGCCAAATCTTCTTGAGGCCATTCGTGTGATGGCTTGAATTCCAGTTCTCACTGGAACATGATGAGTAGAAATTAGGAATTAGGAGAATGGAATCTGACACATGAGGTGGGTTCTCATGGGAGAACCTACTGTATTTTTTGGAGTATAAGATGCACCCTTTTCCCTCAAAAAAGAGGCTGAAAATCTGGGTGTGTCTTATACACTGAATACAGCATTTTTTGCCACCTGAAACCCCACCCCTTTCACCAAAATGATCGTGTATAGCTTGTAGGAGGCTTTCAGAGAGCTCCTGAGGGCTGGGGAAGGCAGAAATGAGCAAAAAAATGAGCCATTCTATGCTCATTTTTGCCCTCCCAGCCCCCAGGAGCACTCTATAAGCTTTCTAATGCCCTTTTTTTGACAAAAAAGGGCCTGTTTTCACAAGAAATGGGCTGTTTTTTGCTCATTTTTTTCCCCCGACCCACTCCCCAGGAACACTCTACAAGCCTCCTAAGGGCTATTCATGATCCTTTTTTAAAAAACAGGCCCGTTTTTGTGAAAAATGGGCTATTTTTGGGAGGTTTGCAGAGTGCAAAAACTTTTTTTTTAAATTTGCCTCTTCAAAACCTTGGTGCGTCTTATACTTTGGTGCGTCTTATACTCTGAAAAATACAGTAATTTCTTTATGGCACTCTAGCAGAAGACACTTGGGCACTTGGAGCCAATGCATAGGTTCCTTAATATGAGGCACAGAAGATGCATTACTATCATACTTGAGAAACAAAATTTTTGGTAAGCAGAACTAAAATATTGGAAATTAGCAGTGGCAAAGCCTGATGAGTGCTGTTTTATCTTAGTTTACATCATAGAGTAAATAAATACATTTGGTTCATATTGAAATCTGTGTCCTTCATGTTTTATTTTTCAGGTGTGGCCTACTTTTTTATTCCTCATTGCACATCTGTTACACATCTTGTAGCCGTTTGCTCCTTTTTGGGATTTTTCGACGCAGGAAACTATGTTCTCCTACCTATCCTTACATTTGATTTGGTGGGAAAAAGAATGCCTGCTGCATGGGGATTTGTGATGGCTGTCAATGCAATTAGCTGTTTTGGTCCACTCTTTGCAGGTAAACCAGTTAATGCGATTTGTCTGTAAAAAACACTGAGCCTGGAGAAAACTATACTGCTAATGTGTCCAAGAACTGACTCTTCCCAAGGCCTGCCTGAGTATTTATTTGCTTATTATATTTGTATGCCTGCAAATCTCACAAATATGGCATACAGCAGTGAATTAAAAAGAAAAACCAATAAATATTTAAAAACAGTCATGTTTCAAAACAATAAAATGGCACCCAAGCAAGGGGAATGATATGAGCCACAGTAAGATAGCTGTCAGCGTTCCAAATATCATCCAAAATTAAATCAGAGTCCAAGGCAGAATATTCCTCAAAGTTCCAATTTATTAAGAGAGACATGTTGGCACATATGTAGAAACCTGAATCTGAAAGCTTCCTGGGTTTCCGCACCCAGTTGAAAGTTCACAATCTTGCCTCCACACCCACAAGTCCATCACATGGTCCAATATTCCACTGCCATGCTGGCAGTTTCACCCATCCAGTTCCGGTCAGGCTCAGAGAGGTAGAGAACAAAAGATGACCTTGGCTTCCTAGAAAGGAATTTTATTTTGATAACAATACATTCTACTTCTAACTTTTCCCCCCTCCCAATTCCCTACTAATGAAACAGCATAGTAGAAAAGAATATTAGTGTGGCAGGCCAAAGATCCTAAAAGGAATCGGCTACAGGCCTGACAATAGCATCACAGGATTTCCCCAGTCTGCTAGGACCCCCAGGTCTGATGGTACAGCCAGTCCTGAGGGACTTGAATATTGAACAGGATGGACTTTGCCTCACTTCTGGGGGTAAAATATCTCAAAATGGGAGTGCCACACCAAAGACAGTCTGCCTTCTGAGACCCAAGTTTAATTCCCTAATAGTTGGGACATGCAGCCTGCTTTCTCTGGTAGGACAAGCACATATAATGAGGAAGAAGCAGTCCCTCAGATCTCTCTTCCCCAACTACTCTCACCTGGAATCAGCCCCAGAGAAAGGAAGTGAACTGGAGCAGCACTCTTATCGCCCACCCTCAATCAAACTCAATCCAGAAGGACTCCATGGTGAATGGTATCAAAAACTGCAGAGAGGTCAAACAGGGCAAGGATGGATGCCTCACCCCCATCTCATGCTTGCCTGGCTTCTTGAGGAGCAGGTGAGGCAAACTGACCATCGCTAAAACCTACTCACATAATCCCCTGAACCAGTTTAATCAGCAAAGAGGGACTTGGATCTAAAGAACGGGGCTGAGCTTACAGCCCCAAAGACCCTTTCCGTTTCCTCTGGTCAGACAGGTCCATTCCTGTTCAGATAATGGCAATATTCCTTGCTAGGTATTTCCACTGGTTCTGCAACAAGGCCAGCGTCCACTTGGTTCTCTGAGCCCCTCTTAACCCCTCTTAGCTGCTCAGGAGCCCAGAAGGACACATGCCCACCCAGAACAGAGTGGCAGGACACAATAAGGTCTGCACATAATAAGAACAGAGACTTAATGATGCTTTGCCATACTTACCACCACTAGTTAGGTCTTTTTTCCTTTTTCTTTTCTATGTATGCCTATATAGGTACTCCTTGTTTAATGACTACTCATTTAGCAACCATTTGAACTTATGACAGCACTGAACAAGGGTAGTTACAATGGGACTTCGTACCTACAACCATTGTAGCATCTTGCAGTCATGTGATAAGAATTTCTCTGGCTGGCTGCTCACAAAGTCAGTGGGGAAGCCAGCAGGAAGTCAGAAGCTATGCTCATAAGAGGTTCTCACGAACTGCACAGTTCTCACTTAACATTGGTAACTGGGGATTGCAAGAACTGTTGCAGCTAAGTGGTATGGTCGCTATTTTTTTATATAAAACTATGTTGCTAAATTATGGTGTTTTCAATTCCAATTAGCAGTTAAGCAAGGACCAGCTGAATAGCTTTTGGGATCAGGAAGGTATATGCTGTGATTACTTAAATCTTTTTGATACTGGAATGTATGGTATCATTTGAAAGAAAATTCTGTTTTGGGAAAGGAAGCACAAAAGTAAACAACATATTTTTGTTTCAGGTGTAATGCATGATGCATATGGCAATTATACCATTGCCTTGCTAGTAACTGGGGTTTGCACTATGGGAGCAGCTGGCATACTTGCTTTAATACCCTCGTTGCAAAAATCATCAGTCCAGGCAACAAAAAACTACATTAATGCTTCTGTATGTGTAATAACCAATACCATCGTGCCTTGGGAATCTCCAAGTATTTCATTACGGGTAAGGAGTATTTGATGACATTTCTTTCTCTAAACAAGAAAATTTCTTTCCTCTTCTTTTTCTTCCTCCTCCTCCTCCTTTGGTAGTATGTGTTCTGTACTAACCTGATCTTTGATAGGCATTTTATCACAATGACCCTTTCAGTTATTAGCATTTCTATTGACAGGTGGTAGAGAAATTAATATAGAATCTTCATCACGGTCTTCGTGATTTGCTCAAACAGGATGTGCCAGCTACATGAAGACTCATTCAAAACTCTCAGAGTTTAGAGGTTTTGGCATGAACCCTTGCCCTTTGTGTGGTTCCAGCTATTTTTTAGAAAAAATGCATCACAAGCAACATATTTGGCTAATTTCTCTGGAGATTCCCCCCCAATTCTGTTATTTTCTTCATTTCATTCGTTCCTAGACAAATGCAAAGTATAAAAAGTACAGTTTCATTGCCGTTTGCCTTTAAGAGACTTAAGGCCCTTTTAATAAATTCCAATAGTAGGGAGTAACCCACTCTGAAATACCTTATACCCCTTTTGTCTGGGAAAAGGCTGCATTACACAGGCTGTTAAAAAATATCAGATGTTCATAAAGGAGACCTGATATAATTACTCTTTCTGTCAGAAATTCATTGGATACAGTACTAAAGCTGTTGAACCCATAGCAGCTGAATGTCTAGATTGAGGCCTCAGTCCCCATCTGTCTCAAAAACTGCATACTTAGTTCTTGTTTAGTGACCACAGTTAGGACCAGCAACTCAGTCATTAAGTGAAGTAGTTGCTAAATGGAGAATTATGTGACGGTTTTTGCATATGATTTTACTTGAGCCTTCCTGCTTACAGTATCAGAAGAATACAACTCCAGTTGTATGGTTGGGAAGGTCCCCAAATTTGATACTTGAGGAAGCTGGGTAAGAGGTTGGATCTTATAGTCCCTTTCCCTCACTCCAGTGCCCTCTGGAATGCTTGTCTTCATGCTGCAATAATTAGGAGGAGGAAATGAACAGATGCTTTAGATATTTACAATCTTTAGAGAGGAAGTGATTACAAGACAGTAAGGCTTGAATTTTGGTTTGGGATCACAATTCTTACAAGCTGATTTAGGATGTTGGGAATTATAATAATCTCTATATATATTTTAAAATTGTCCCAAAGCAGAGTTTGAAGGCTATGTGGAAGGATGGTTTATAGCTAATGAATCCAAAGATTATTTAAATTATAGATTTCAAAAGGAATATGAGTGATCATGATAATAGATGATAAGACTTTTAAAATCAGATGTACACTGTCTTTATCTCAGATACATAGTGTGTATTCAGATTACGAGAGGAAATGGAAGAATGCTGTTGAACTGCCATCATTAATACTGTCTTTCATAATACATTTTTTGTTACAGAGTGTTACTTCCTCATTCACAATACCTATGATACCTCCTGCAGCAAGTTTCTCACTCCAATTAGGACGCAGGAGGAAATACTTTCAAAGCATACAAAAATCAGATACAACATCTGTTAAGATGACGTCAGAACCTAGGACCTCTATGGGTACTGTGGAATATATGAAGGCTTTCCTGGATGAAGAGAACGATACAACTGAGGGGAAATCAGAATTAGCATCTGTTCAAAGTCAAACTTCAATCTCCATGACCCAGGACCTACCCTTACCTTGTAAAAAAGAAGATGTAGTGGTCTTGCATGAGTATGAAAGTGATGAGGAAGTCGAAATTATAATTGAAGTAAGGCCTAGACAGGAGTTAACCTTTGCAGAACAACTCATGAAAAAGGAAATGTGGGTCTCTAACCAATTGGAGCGTTTTCCTCACAGAAAACAAGATGGGGTGGTTTTCTTAGATGAGTATGAAGGAGATGAAGAAGAAGCTGAAATTGCAACTGGGGTAAAGCCTGGACAAGAGCTAACCGTGCCAAAACTATTCATGAAAAGGGAAAGGTCAGACTCTAAACAATTGGAGCGTTTTCCTCACAGAAAACAAGATGGGGTGGCTTTCTTAGATGAGTACGAAGGAGATGAAGAAGAAGCTGAACTTGCAACTGGGGTAAAGCCTGGACAAGAGCTAACCGTGCCAAAACTATTCATGAAAAGGGAAAGGTCAGACTCTAAATAGTTGGAGCGTTTTCCTCATAGAAAAGAAGATGGCGTGGCTTTTTTAGATGACTTTATTGGTGATGAGGAAGAGCAGTTGAGATATGTGCCTTCTGCCTCTCACAAAAAAGAAGATGAGTTGGTGGTGGAGGATATAGAGGATGTCCCCAATGATTATCAAGAGCAGCTTTAGAGCACAGCTACACTGAATCCAACGGAAGAAAATAAAACTTCTACATCATTGAAAGACTCTGGAAAGACTTCCCCACAGAAAGAGCAATGATGTGATATTTGCTAAAGATGAAGTTAGCAATTTACCCTCATAAGAGAGAAAATAGCAATAGTAGTACTATTAGTATTTAGGATTAAGTATTAATTAGCATTATTAGCAATATTAACATTAGTATTAGTATTAGTATTAACAGCATTTGATCTAGCACATCTGCATGACTTCCTAGTAGCAATTTCTGCACATATTCAGCTAATTATTCTTAATGCTGAGAAATTAGACAATCCAATATTTTATTGTTTTCATGATCAATATAGGAAAATATAGGGGGGAAAAACCAAAAAAAACCCCACAAAAAACTAATTTTGTTCATCATATGGTGCACATATTCAGTTAACTATTCTTAATGCTGAGAAATTAGATAATCCAATATTTTATTGTTTTCATGATCAATATAGGAAAATATAGGGGAAAAAAACAAAAAAAACCCCACAAAAACCCACAAAAAAAAACACCCTAATTTTGTTCATCATATGGTGCATAAATTCAGTTAACTATTCTTAATGCTGAGAAATTAGATAATCCAATATTTTATTGTTTTCATGATCAATATAGGAAAATATAGGGGGGAAAACCAAAAAAACCCCACAAAAACCCACAAAAACAAAATAAAAAACCAAAAAAAAACTAATTTTGTTCATCATATGGTGCACATATTCAGTTAACTATTCTTAATGCTGAGAAATTAGATAATCCAATATTTTATTGTTTTCATGATCAATATAGGAAAATATAGGGGGGGAAACCAAAAAAACCCCACAAAAACCCACAAAAAACAAAATAAAAAACCAAAAAAAAACTAATTTTGTTCATCATATGGTGCACATATTCAGTTAACTATTCTTAATGCTTAGAAATTAGATAATCCAATATTTTATTGTTTTCATGATCAATATAGGAAAATATAGGGGGGAAAACAAAAAAACCCCACAAAAACCCACAAAAAAAAAAACAAAAAAAAACTAATTTTGTTCATCATATGGTGCACATATTCAGTTAACTATTCTTAATGCTTAGAAATTAGATAATCCAATATTTTATTGTTTTCATGATCAATATAGGAAAATATAGGGGGGAAAAACAAAAAAACCCCACAAAAAACAAAATAAAAAACCAAAAAAACACTAATTTTGTTCATCATATGGTGCACATATTCAGTTAACTATTCTTAATGCTGAGAAATTAGATAATCCAATATTTTATTGTTTTCATGATCAATATAGGAAAATATAGGGGGGAAAACCAAAAAACCCCCACAAAAACCCACAAAAAACAAAATAAAAAACCAAAAAAAAACTAATTTTGTTCATCATATGGTGCACATATTCAGTTAACTATTCTTAATGCTTAGAAATTAGATAATCCAATATTTTATTGTTTTCATGATCAATATAGGAAAATATAGGGGGGAAAACCAAAAAACCCCCACAAAAACCCACAAAAAACAAAATAAAAAACCAAAAAAACACTAATTTTGTTCATCATATGGTGCACATATTCAGTAAA